>NW_020450694.1:3591309-3666606 GCF_003343035.1 Apteryx rowi | reverse complement strand
ACCTGCACTGCACGCTCACCTCCACGGGGATCTGCACTGCACGCTCACCTCCATGGGGACCTACACTGCACGCTCACCTCCATGGGGACCTGCACTGCACACTCATCTCTCCAGGTACCTGCTCTGCACACAGTCCCCCATCCCTGGGTACCTCCAGCATATGCTCAAATCTCCAGATAACTGAAGCATGCACACCAACCTCCCCGGGTACCTGCAGCGCACGTCCCCCCCCCTCCAAACACCCGCAGTATGCATGCTTCCCTCCTGGGTACTCGGAGCACGTCCGCTCACCTCCGCAGGCACCTACGGCACATGCTCCCCTCTCCGGGTACCCGCGCTGCACGCTCAAATCCCCAGGCACCTGCAGCGCCTGCTCGCCTCCCCGGACAGCCGAAGCGCGCACGCTGCCCTGCCCCGGCCCTGCGGCACCCACTCACCTCCCCAGGCACGTGTAGCCCACGCTCCTCTCCCCGGGCACCTGAACCGCATGCTCAAATCCCGGGTGCCCGGGCGGCACGCTCCCCTCCCGCGTGCCCGCCGCCTTCCCCAGGGGCGCTCAGGCAGCGCGCGGCGCCGCAGGCCCTGCGCCCCCGCCGAGCGCGAGGCTGAGAGGGCAGAAGGGAGGGCAGGAAGGGCAAAACCCCCAAACGAGACGCCGCGGCGCTGCGGCGGCCCCGGCTCGCGTCGCGCCTGCTCCGGGCTGCTCGGGCTCCAGGCCCCGGGAGGCGGCAGGTGCCCTGCTGCGGCATCCGCTCAGCGGAGCGGGAACGCTACCGCAACCCTCCCGTCGGGCGCGGGCGCCGAGGCAGCCCGTTCGGGCAGCCCGCGCTCCCCACAGCGTCCCATCGCTTCCTTAGGAGCAGCTACGGCCGATGTAGTACTTTAGGCTCTAAGTAAGCTGCCAGGGCACTTCTGGACAAAAACCAAGGATCGCTATCCCAACAAACCGCACGAGCGAGGCGAGGCAGCACCCAACGCCTGGCTCCGAGGGCCCGGAGAGAGGTGGCCACGCTCGGGACATACAACCCTGAGCGATGTCCCCCAGCACCTGCGCAGCACCTGAGACGCTCCGCCTTGCGCATCGGCCCGCGGGCGGACCGGAGCGGGGCATCCCCGAGAGCTGTCACGGAGCGACGGCTCCCGTGGCAGAGCCCGCAGGGTCGTCTTCCTGTTTGCGCAGGCCTTCATCCAAACTCTGAAGCAGAAAATAATGCTTTCCTGCTCAAAGCCAAGGGCTCCCAAGTAACCTCTGGCCAGTTAATCACCCTGTTATGACAGAAGATCCAAACACCGGCTTGGTCCTGGTGCTCCGATAGGAGAAGGAGAAGTAATCAATCAGTTTGGAAAGGAAATCCCAAGAGCAACCAGCTATATATATATGTATTTATTTTTTATGTGTACTCCTGCAGCCCAGGGTGCTACATTTACATGAATAAATACAATTTCCCAAATCCGCTCCCCAGAGGTTCCTTCCAGAAGCAAACCAACCTCTGTCTTTTCAGAGGCAAACAAGATCCAAAACCAAACCAAGAGAACAAGGCGCAAAAGTCTTGCTCATCCCAAATCACCAATAACGACGGTATCGCATTATCGGAGCTCGGATTCAATCATTAACATGCAAAGACCTGGCTCCGGATTGCACTGGGTCTCAGGGGGTAATTTGGGAGCCAAGCAGCGAGAAACGAGCACAGCATGAGGATGCGGAATATCCAAAGACAGAAATAGCTTGTGGATAATAGCAATAGCTGACCGGAGAGGCACAGCACGTGGGTTTAAAGCCAGCAGAGCCCTGTATTAGCATTATACCTGTGCTTTGAAGGCGACCTGCTCTGGCAAAGTCGCCCGAGGTTTCCCAGCCTGTAGCTCTCCTCCGTGCCCCACGCTACGCTGACCATCGAAGGCAGCAGCGCTGCGCGCGGGAACGCGCAGTCGCTTCAGAGCAGGGCTGAAGGCAGTGGGAAATCCTTGATACAGCGGCATTTTATCAGCTAAAGGATACTGTACATCATCTTCCTCTCTGCTTCGCTGCCGCTTTATTAGCCTTCGGTGCTCCCAGCTCCTCCAGCCCACGCACCTTCCCGCCCCGCGAGTTACCGCGCACACCAGCAGATCCCCAGGAGGAGTATTCAATCCGAGCACACGTCGTTTGAGCCTCGTGGTGCTCCGAACCATCTCGGTTACTCCACTGTTCTCCTTCGCACTCCAACAGACAAGGAGCATTTCGGGAATCTCAAGACCACATTTCCCTACAGTCCCCGCAGCAAACATCGCTGCATTTGAGGACCAATAAACACTTCTACATCCGAGCATTCAGTATCACCCTAAAATCAGATCTCTTCTTTATCGATATTTTCTGCTTTTAATACTTTGGAATGAGATGCAGCAGCAGAAGTACCAAATGCTGTTTAGCAGGGGGATAAACACCCTCCTGTGTCTCCCTTACCTGCCCCTTCCCAGGCCTCGGGCAGCTCCCAGGCGCCACGGCCAACCCGTGGGCTGGAGCTGTGCTGCCTGCAGCTCTGGACCACTCCTCTTCATCAATTCGTATTTTTTTTCTTTGCTTATGGGCTTTGCCGTTGTAAAAGAAAATCAGATCTCTGTTTCAAGGTCCTAGCATGTGTTTTGATCACACCTCTCAGACTGAGGAGTACATCCAGCTTGCTGCTTAGTATAGATGCTCTTTACAATTGGGTCAAAAAGGAGCTTTGGTTTGATTCAGATTCCAGAAAGCCTGGGAAAGAATTTGGGAAGAGAAGCAAACCTTACTGCTTTGATCCAACTGAGCACACAGCTTGCTTTGGTCACCTGAACATTTTGGTGGAGCCGCAGATGCTGGGCTCCGATCCCTGCTCCCAGCCGTGACCTGCGGCAGCTGTTAAGTACCTTTCCTCTGGCTTCTGATCTCTGCTCGGATGTTCCTGAGGATCCCATTCTCCCTGCTGGCTTTGCCCCTAACCCTAAATCTATTAGCAACCTCAATTCATTGGTGAGATACACGTCCACATATGAAATTCAACCACCCTATACCATTCTTCAGAGCCTTCTATCCCTACAAGGCACGCTCTCTGTATCACCTGACAGATACCTTCAATTGTATAAGATGCTATTTTTTTCCCTGAGTAAATGCAATAGAAACAGAGACTATTCATTTTAGCTCCAGGAACTGTTCGGTTCCATTATCTTTTCACTCGGTGACGTTTGGTGGCTGTTTTTCAAACACCCTATTGTTAACAACTTAGGAGTCTTTTGAGACCCAGGGATTGAAGACTGTGTTCATTCTGCTGTAATACCACAGGATTTTTTTTATTATTATTTTATTTAAGCATGGCAGCCAACCTTACACCAGCAATAGAAGCTTCTGTTGCTAAGACTAAATTACAGGAATCCCTTCCTGACTGCACCTTTCAAGAAATTTCCCTGTCACATAGGAGTTCATGCAAAATTCACGAGCTCGGATCAGCAGCTGTAGTTGTGCTCACCTCCAAAACCCCCATCTGGAAAGGCTTCCATTAGCTGCTGATTATAATAAATTACGTGCAATATTCTATTGTTCATTTTAAAATAGCACATGAGATTTTTCCTGAATTGTCTGCTGAGAAAGGCATTCAGTATCTATCAATGCTTTCCATCTATTTTTTATTCTCTAGCACAACATATAAAATACAGTAATACTCTACGAACAGCAGGGAAAGAGCAAAATCTGTATCCTAAAATGGGCGCGTGTTGCCGTGCACACTCCCAGCTTCCACTTCCACTTCTCTGCCAAACGGTGTTTAATCTTCCCTTCTAACTTTGAGTCAGTATAAAACTCTCACTTCCTTTTGCCTTAAGTAAATTTTTTTTTATGCTATAGCAATGTTTATAATCTGTCACTGTAAAGGGAGCGGTGAATCATCAGTTCTTCTGTTTTAAGGTGTATTCTGCCCACTTTGCGGCTGACTCTAGACTTTGCAAATACAGAAGTTTTGCAGATTGGAAGAGACTGGGAGGTTGTAAGGAGGCGAGAGTGTCAAATCCAAGGAGCATGGTATGGGTTGACATGCAGAATCATCCCAAATGCTCCACGCCTGGGGAACATGGTCCCCTCTTTTAAAGCCTTCTACCTGATATAAGTGATTTTCTCCAAACCCGAATTGTCCTCTGATCACTATCTGTTGCTGTGATATGTAATTTCCTGAAGTAGCCAAGTTCAATCGATTATAAAGAGCCTGAGACACCGATCCATCTCCTCAAAGTTAGAACCAACATGTTTCTTCAGACACATAAGACCAGTTAGACTCCTTAGAAATGCGAAAGCTCATCAGGGCACACCAGTGGAGATTGCACCGAGAATACCCTCACGGTGGGCTCTGATTTTTCCTCCACCGCTCTGACACGTAGTCTTTAGTACAAGACTCAAGGGTCGCCCCAGGCTGCCACCGTGGTCTTCTCACTCTTCCAACCCTTCCCATCAGCCTTCTTCTGGAGGACACCTCAGGACCAAGACAGCGGCCGCAGTGACCAAGAGCGACCTGCTGCACCTCCTGAGCCCGGGGCGCACAGGTCGCCGGCAATTCCTCCGAACGCACGTGTCCTGCCCCTGCACCAGCCGCGATGCAGCAGCTCTCCCCGCTTTCCGTCTATCAACTGTTGCGTTTTTGTTGAGTCTCAGCCGAGACTGGTGGGAGGCCCAGGAGGTGGGAGGACATTGCATCTGCCAGTGTTATGACAAGGTTTTACGGCATATTTTATAACAGAGGCCTGCCAGGATGAGCTCTGTCTGGAGCGTTACCAAAAGGCAAGGAAAGTATGTCTGTAGTTCCCCTCCCCGTCATTAATTTCTAATTATGCTATCACTTCCTTTTTACGTTATTGCTTATTTACCAAACAGCGTGATTGTAACGTCCGGTTCCTTATAACTAGCAAATCCATTGTTATGCTAAAACCAATGTTCCAAACGTTATTTATTATTTGATAAACCTCGTGTAACCCTGAATGAGGACATTAAATGGCAAGAACACTACTTCAAAATCCCATTTTAAATAAGTCACCCAGACAGCTGTGCCTTTATAAAACACATTAGAGTGGCACTCAGAGCACATATGGCTCAGGGATATATACAAATTATACAATTTCTGTCATTCGATCAAATAAGAGGGACGTTTTGACCCCAGAAATGAGTCAAATGCAAGTTGTAATTCAAGCCCCACCGGAGGCCCCGGCGGTAATGTATCCTGACGGCTGATCCAAGAGCCCTGACCATTTGACCCACAAGATCAGCGAGTTACTGTATCTATTATGGCTAATACAGAGCCAAGCTTGAAGAGGTATGAACATAAACAGATAAAGGGCAATAGATACAGTAGGTAAATGTCGATTTACACACGCCCCAGCACACAGATACATACGCAGATCGATTCCACGTACACAGAAACACAGATAGGCGTAACGTAAGTGCAAACGTTCATACGCAGACGCGTAGGAAGGCAGATGTTATATGTGTGCGCGTGCACGTGACAAACGTAATGATCCCCCTTAACTCCGTTTCCGCTGGTGCATCGGTACAACCCCGAACGCAGCCAAGCTCCTCCTGGCTTGCACGGAGCAAGAGAAAAACCCGCCTTACGTTTCACGCACACGCTACAAACACGTTGGCGGCTGAGACCCGTGAGCGTCGGGTCTCCCCGCAGTCGCGCTGCTGGGCCACGGCCATCAGCATCAGGTGCCTAACGAGGGTCGGGCAAAACCAGGCTTTTCCAGTGCTCGTGGCTGTTAATGCTTTCCCCCAAACCTTTTTTTTTTTTGCAAATGTGCCGGAAGGGACGGTGCTGCGCAAACCGGCAGCCCTGATGCCCCCAGCCGCCGTGCCCTCGTGTGCATGCACGCGGCTCCCGGGAGCCCCGGCCTGATGTTGCTGACACTCAGTAAGGCGGCATGAGGATGCCAGCAAGACAGTCGTGAAAAAAAGCAACATTAACCATGAGCAAAAGGGTGTACAGACAGCTCTGTGTCAATTTACACAATATTTTCCACGCCGTTAAAGCAGTGGGATAATTACTGCGCTCTCAATTACAAAGGTAAGGAGCTGCTTATGTCAATATATCTTTGTCTGAATAAACTATACTGATATCTAACAGCATTTGCACAAGGGGTTGCACAAGGAGTTGCACGAATTAACTTGCTGGTATAGACACAAGCATGGTGCCCAGGTGGGATAAGCCAGGAAGAGAAAGCTCCTAGGATCAGGCAGAGGGTGGGAGCAAAAACGCCTAGTAGCAAGTCCTCAGATCTTTCCTCCTTTGCAACGTCCTCAGATCTTTCCTCCTTTGCAACGTCCTCAGTATCCATCGCCCGGTCAGCAGCCAGAGGAACACGATGCAGATGGGAGAACGCCCGCACACGCTTCTCGGACACCCAAGGCTGGCGGTAACGTCATTGTCGTCGCCCTCGCGAGAGCCCTTTGCCCGGCGGGAGCTGGGTGCAGACGGGCACAACCCCGGCCCTGCTCCCGGCGAGCCGGGCTGCGACTGTCCCCGAAGCCCGACGTCGGGGCGAACGCCCCCATGGGCACTGCTCCAGCAGCCACTCCACGAGGAAGCGGTCCGGCACCGGCCGGAGCGAGCCGAGGACCCAGCTGAGCCTGTTTCCTGCTCCAGCATCACGCCGCCTCCTGCTCTTGAGCAACATATTTCCTGTGTTTATCCACCCGTAACAGGGGATAATGACACTTTCTTACAGGGTATTTTGAGGCAGAGTTAATTAATATTTATAAAGCACCTGTGGACTCTTCCTGCGAATGCAAAAGTCTTAACGGCAGCCAAACCTCCCTAATTCCCATCCAGTTACACTTGGAATTTCCCAGCCTTTGCCTTTACCAGGGTTAGTTTCCCTAGCACAAGGATCTTAATAAACATCTTTGCTTATTTATTTTGCAGACTGTTTTATTTCTTTCAATGGCATGGCTGCTTTTTCTCCCTCATTTTTCAGAGTACCTCGCATTGCCGTACGCTCCTTGGGATTTCGCATTACTTAACTCCTTCTCTTTGTTCGGGGAGGGGGGAGAGGGGGGAATAAAAGAAAGGAAGAAAAATGACAAGAGTGAGGAATGACGCGCTGCCGACTGCATGAGACACAACAGATCCCTCACTCATCTCGGGGGTCAGATGGCCGCGATGGTTTGATCAGATGTCAACTTGCATTTCTTCCCCAGCCCCTGTTGGGGGTTGAATTACATTTCACATTTGACTCATTTCTGGGGTCGGATGTCCCTCCTGTTTGGCGGAACAACAGGAGTTATTTCCAGGAGGCAGGGTGTGCCAGCGCGGCTACGGATCTGTCAGCATTTTCATTACGTTTTAGGCTCCTGTATTTCTGCATTTAGTTCTCAGCTCAGACAAAGCCCTTTCGGGATGAAAAACGTGCAACGCCGTACACGGCCCATAAGCAAACACTTAAAGGAAGATTAGGGGAGAGAGCAGCTCAGCTGGCTTTGAAACGCTGGTGGCTGTTGTTTATACAAGCCAGCAGCTCTGCAATGCAAGGAACGACGAAAGGAAAGGGAAGCGGGAGCTGCTCCTAGCTTTACCGCGCTCTTGCCGTGAGATACGGCAGAAGCTGCTTAGGATAAGGCTTGCGCAAGGGGCTGAGATAAGGCTGGTGTCAGGGTGCTGGAGCTTCGCGATGCTGTCCAAGGGCGGCTCACCACCGGAGCCGCCCCAACTGCCCCGGCTCCGCAGCTCCAGCCGTAAAACGAGAATAATCTTATCTTTGTGACGGGGCAGGATGCCTCGAGGGCTTAACCGATGGCTGGACCTCTGGACAGAAAGCCGAAAGTGCTACAGGCAGCAGTCACTTAAATCCCCAGGTTCAAACCAGGGCAGGAGCGGAGGTGTTCAAGTGAACTGTTTTTATGCTTAATTCCTTCTGCGTATTTTGAAGGAAAAATTGCAAGGAAATAGAAACTGCACTTCTAAACTGGTGGCAGGAGAGAAACAGAAGGAAAGTTCCTAGGACAGAGACTTTCAGCCTTCTCCTACTCATGGACCCCTAGAAGTTTCCAGCAGAAACGAGGCCCTCCTAAAACACCGCGTGCACAGGCTGCTCTGCGGCACCTGGGTTTCTCGTTCTCGCGGCGTTGCTGATACCGGCGGAGCTCACCACATAGCGCAGCATTGGCTTAAATAAAACCAACGTGACCTAAAAACAGGCAATGCGCGTGCTAGGATTTTCCATTTCAACACAGGAGTTGCGGCGCGAGTGAGAAAGTCGCGACCGGCGCAGCGAAGCGCTCCGCGGTGAAGCCGCGCAAACCCGGCCCCGCGCCAGCGCCGCCCGCCCGCCCTCTGCCACGAGGAAGCCGTTTCCTCCCTTTTAATCCTTAATTGCCCTTTGCAAATATAAAACAAACTCAAGCAGGTAAATAAAGCGTGACTGGAAATCCTCTTCCGCACCCCAGGTTACAAGGATCTGGCCGGGTCTCGGTTTATCCTTCTCGCGGGTTCAAACGGCGCGTTAATCCCGGGGCACGCAATAGTCTCTCTTTTCTCGTTAGGAAGCCTCCCCCCCGCTTAGTCTTGGCAAAGAAATCCATTCGTCACCTCCCGGCGGCAGCTCTCATTCCCGTTCCTCCCCAGTTGCCCGCAGGGAGGGGAGGCGGGATGCTGCGAGGCGAATCCGATCTGTTTAGAGCAGGCAACGCCAACGGTTCCTGCTGGCTGCGGTTCCTCCAGCCCCCGCGTGGCACCTCTAGGCCTTCCCGACAGGTAGACGGAGCGAGGGTCCCTCGGGAGTCTTTAAACGCAGGATACCTGTGACAATGGCCCCGCTTTGCTCTGCGCCGGACGTTGGGAGCCTTTGAGCACCCGCAGCCTCGGCGCCCCGCGGCTCCAGCCGAGCGCAGAGACCTCTTCGCCCGACCCCGAGAGGCAGCAAACGGGTCTTTTTGCACCGAGGCAAGGCAAGCGCTCAGCGATTCCCTGCGTTGGGACCGGTTTTGCAGCGAGGATTTTATAATTCCCGGAAAAGCTGAAGGAGAGGGAGCACCGATCCGAGCGGGGGCTGGCCAGCCCCGTCCCGCGCCGCTGGGCGCCACGCGCTCCTCTACGACTCAACGCATCTTCTGCGCTTTACCAAGCCGGAGCCGGGCTGCTCGGCTCCTGCCAGGTTCAAGCCCTTTCAGACCGGACACCACGGAAATGTGACCCCATGGCTGAACAGACCAGTTGGTTCCCGCAGAACAAGGGGATAAAACCCTCCCCTACCTCTGCCCCGTTTGTTTCGCAGGCTAAGAGGGAAGAACGGCTTTAGGGAATAAGGGGGAAGGACGGGGCCGAACCATCGGCCGAAGCTTGGGGTCAGCCTGCTCCTTTTTCATTCGCTTGCGCAACCTGTGGCAATCGCTAGCCCTAAACACGAGCAGTGGCTTTGCGGATTGACCGCCTATTTGTTTCTGCTGCGCTGCCGCGCAGCCCAACGCCTGCAGCGAATGTTCCTTCCCCACCCTAGGAAATCGCTGTCACCTGGGAACAAATCCCTTTGCTTTTCCAGCTCTAACCGTGTGCACTGGCCTTGAAAGCCCGTGGTGAAACCTCTCTCTTGCGCAAAGAGCCAACGCGTTCTCGCGCTCTACTTCTAAGAAAGCGAACGACAGTTTTTCATCCTGTTTTCTTCCTTTTTTTTTTTAATCATCTTCCATATCTGATTTAGATACAAAACGGATGATTCACTAGCCTTTCTAGTGATGCCATGGTAACTGCCAAACCCCAATAGTAGGAACAGACTGTAATCTCACCCCAAGCAACACACACCAGCTCCTGGGGTACCAGGCAGCCAGGCGCGTTTTGCGTGGGAGAGAAACCTTCACCCGCTTCTCCTCCGACGTTTGCAACGCAGCAACTTCACACGCAGAACCCAGCACAGCCCGCAGCGCGCGTGGCTGCAGTCGATAGGGCCCCACAACGAAACGGCCCAACAGAGCTCAAAAATGGGAGGCTTAAAAGACATCAATGATTGCGTTTTTCCTCACGAGGCAGCAGGCCACGATGCAATGTTGCCCCCCGCGAGCGTGGCATCAGGCACCTCCGAAAGAGGCACTAGAGCCCCTGCACGCTCCTGTCATGACAGGACATCTCAGAGGGCTCCACATGGAACCATCTCTCATCTCCCCGTCAGGAAGACACATAAACACGTGCTGAAGTCCCAGCCTGCCAACGGGACCTAAGCAAGTGCTTAATTTTAACTATATATGGTTAGGGCTCCGCTGAATGGACATTTGTGTTTCATGTGTACCCAAGCCCAGACAGAGTCCTGAAGACTCGGGCACCTGCAAGATGTGCGCACTGCTATTCTGGTCCTCCACGTGTGTGTTTCTAGTTCCAAAACAGGAAAACTTTGATTCCTATTTCTCCCAGAGCCAGCTAAACGCTAACCTATTTAGCTACAGGAAATACTCTACGTGAGGAAAGGAGAGAGAGGGAGACCTGAGCTCCACACAACACTTGGAAACCTCACCACTTCTAGAAACACCAGTTGCTACTTCTTCATTTATAGTCAAAGTCGCTGAGGTGAAACTTTTAAGCCTCACTGGAGAGCTGTAGCTAAGCTGGGTCCTGGTGATACACAGCAGTACCAGCACGCACGTCCATCTCCCAGTAGCAAACACATCCAACTGCTCTTTGGCATCAGAGGACGGGGCTGACAGCAAGCCCTGACCTCCTCCATGGACCCTTCCCAAGGTCCCGCCTGTCCCAGCAGCACAGATCCACCGAAAGTTGTTAGCATTTGTGCTTTGACTTAGCCCAGGTGTCTCAGAGAATCTCACCCACTGCGTTCGCACAGCCCACCGAAGCAAAACGGCACTTACCTGATTTGCCGATAGAAACTCCTGGGTATTGTCATTCATTCCCATGTACATGTTCTCCCCATCAAACTAGAAAGACAAAAGAAAGCTGCAGTTAGTGAAACGACATCTGCACTCCAGGGTTATATGGAGCCCAAATACTTTCCCGGTTCTTCATGTAAAGAACCAAGATTCCCAGAATAAAATCTTCAGCTTGTCCTTTAAAACTGTGCTTAACCTACTAGCGGTATCTGACGCTTGTGGGGCAGTAACAAGCTTTAACAGAGTCTTAAACTCAACGTTGTACAGACTCAATAAGGAACCATCCAAACTGGCCACAGAGAACTGAAAACTTACTACAGAGAACTTACTTTCCAGTTCTGATGCCTTTTGGATACCTGGTAGCCAGCTTCTCTCAGAAGTGGCCTTTGCCAGATCACAAAATGAAAACCCAAAGCAGAATTTCTTTGTTTCGTGAAAAGATGGGGAATAAAACCCATTCTTGAAGAACTAAGGAAATTCAGGCTACCTTAATGTTGAGCTGCAAGCTGTGCTTTTGAGCACGCATGAGCATACATTACTGTTATTGCAAGGGGACACGTTAACACAGCACACTTATGTTAATTTTTCAGCAAAATAATGAATGAATCATTCTAAGAGCTGACAAATAAACCAAAATTGTGCAAAACCACAGATCTATCCCAGCAACAACATAATCCAAATTAGGTTCTTGCTAAAATTCTCACTAAACCAATTGACTTTACAAAGCCTTTTCCCACCAATGTGCATTTCCAAGACAGGCAGGTCACACTCCATCCTCCTCCAGGCACCTATGTATTCTTTAACCACCAAACGGCAGCAAACCTACAGTTGCAATCCAGAAGGTCATTCCTATACTGTACATGAAGTAGCCTCCAGAGCACAATTTCCAGCCCTGACAGCTAAGGTGCAATCCTTCTTAGTGAGGTGGGTTGAAAGAGCTGTGCTGGCCCTAGAGAGAAGCAAGACCTTGCAAGGGTGGGAGAGTCCAGGCAAGGAGAAGCTCCCAGGCAGGGGTCAAGAGAGAGCCAACCCACACACCAGGGTGTCCATGTCACACAGAGGAGAGCCACCAGGCAGAAGAAGTCCTGTTCATTTGGGAAGGAAAAAACAGAAGATGCCTGGAAGCCACAAAGAACCAGCATTGGGTTTCCTGCCTGGGAAGCTCGGATGCATTTCTGCACCAGGTGGATGCAGCAGGAAACCAGGTTCCTTGCCTACAGCCCTTTTTTCTGTTGTTTGGAAACTCTGGCTACAAGAAGGTGCATTTTCCCTCACTTCTTCCTCTTCCTCTCCTGCCCTCCCAAGGTTTTGCCCCCGCAGATAAGCTTCAGGGCTACCAGGGATCAAGAGGCAGCCCGAGAACTGCACAGTAAATGCACAGTTAACTGGTGCCTCCGTGGTTCCTGCAAAACATGCCTGCCCCCTTCATCCACTTCTGAACCGCTAATCCAGTTAGTAGACTACAAAACCCCCGTGGAGAACTACAAAACTCTTCCTATTAATTAGCTAGGGCAGGAGCTTTTCACTTGCTCAGGCTCCAGATGAAAGAAAAAAGCCCTCCAGAATTGTCTCCAGCTCAAAGTATAGCCAGGGCAGTTCTCGAGGCTAAGTTCACAAATTAATTATGGCAATAAAGTGGGATATGCCATAAAACACTCCTGAGACAAGGATGAAGGTACCAGCTGTAAATGACAGTGTATACTTAACAAGAGGGAAGAGACTACCCTCTTGCCCTTACAAGCCAGATGATGAATTGGAGCTTGTTCACCCCTTGTTTCTCTGGCTCTCAAATGAAACTGCTACCAGTAATGCCTTAACAGAAATGCTCCACACACGAGCAATAAAAGAGGAATCTAAACAAAACCAGGTGAAGATTTTCATTTTCACTATAGACTATTAATTACACTTTCATTTCACTGAGTGCCACAGGATTAGCCATTAAAGTCAGTGGAGTTAGTAAAGCCAAATGGGAGCAGCACAGCTCCGCTCCACTCAGCTCAGCGTCAGAGTGCAGAGACACCTTCTAATTGCCAAACCACCCTCAGGGATACGAGAGCAAACCAATTAAAAGAAGCAAAATTACAGAGGGTATTGTGACATTCATTAACTAATACTAATGGAAACCACAGCAGGACTAAAGGGCGATCCCTGCGCAAACAAAGGATTTCTTTAAACCTGATGGCGGGGAAGGAATGGTGGCGTACGGGAGACCTGCGCTCTGCTGCCAGGTCTGCTACGTATCTTGGCTACGTGCCCCAGTGTCCATACCTGGAAATCAGGAATGGTGATGCTCAAACAGAAGTGCAAGACAAGACCTGAGCTTTCATCACTTGAAGAAAAGTCTGCTCGAGGTTGGAGGCTCCCCTGGTTCACAGTGCATGCACGATGGGTTTTGCGGGACGAGATCAGCAGCAGAGCTAGCAGCTGCTGGCTGACGAGGTGTCCTCCGGGGACAGTCACCCGTGCACACTGGTGGCCCAGGTAAGCCCTGCTCTGGGGATGGACGCAATGCGCACTCTTGCTCGGCACACTGCATGAAGGTGCCGCCTGTCCTCTCAGCGTGGGTGAGCGATACCCAAGTGTTATAGTGAGATCCAGACATCTTCTGCATTGGGATCACAGTCATATCCCACATGGCCATGACATGGACCCATGAGCGGCAGCAAATGAGAGGGCCCACTGAGGCACAGGCAATCATCCAAACCGCTGCCCGTGACCTGAACTTAAAGCAGCGGGAAATCTCTAGCCACTTTGGTTGTAAGAAAAATCTTCAAAATGTGACTAAACAGAACATCTGCCTGAGCCTATGGAAAGCCGGAAAAAATAGCTCTGTGAAGCACAGGGCCTCCTTTGCTCCAGGATGGCTAATTCAGATGCCAACGGTGATATTTTAACTGTCTGTTGTTGACAACAGGCGTCAAAGCTTACTAGAAAGAAGAAATTTAATGCCACAGAGATGCCCGCCATTTCTCCCAAATTCTGCAAGGTTTAGCCAATATGTGCAAGACGATCACGATCATCATCTCACCTTGCTGCAGATTGCAGCAGCTTTGGGCTACCTCCGAAGGCCTGCCCTGGCATATGAAGCTACTTTTGCTTGCACCAAAATGCCCAGGACAGGCCACGCTTGCAGTTTGCTAAAGGGGTAATAAGAGCCATCCATTCCAACAGTGGAAATAGAGTAGAAAGGGTTTTTCTGATTTCCACGCAGATGAGAGTGCCCCCAGCAGTTTAGGGCAGCCTGCATATAGCTACGTGGTGTTCACAGCCTAGGTCAGCTCTGGAGAAGAAACTCCAGCAAACGCCAAGGGGCTCAGCCCGCTGGCCGCACCGTTGGGGATCTGCTGCTGGCGCTAGAACCACTCAGCTCAAAACATACCAAGCAAAAACCTACACGCATTTTCCCTACTGCCAGACCAGTGGGAGGCCAGAGTCCATCCAGGCAACCCAACGCAGCTGTCTGCTGTGTGTATCGCGCACGTGGTCACCCATGGCCTTGCAGACAGGGTTGGCCACGACAGTCACATCCGAACGGCACTGCCGTCCATGGGGACCGTGCACGTGCACCGCGACACGAGGAGCCAGGCTGCCTCACAGGGCTACGCTGCTGCATCGACCCCGGGTTTCCGGCGAGTCAATCCTTTTGCAACGGGCAAAACTGTGCTGCAGAGGTCCCAATCCTGAGCTCTGCTAGGAACCATCCCAACGACACCACCGCGGGCCCGAGCAGGCGCCCCAAAGCCCAGGGCTTTGCACCGCAAGGATGTATGGGCAGTTTCCAAAGCTTTGTCTCAACCAGCTGCACAGACGGGCTGCACAACACCGGCTGACATTTAACAGCTACCGCATCTTGAGACGGCAGATTTCGATGCTGTAGCTGAGTCACCCAGCAAGATCTTTCCTGCAAGCAGCCCTGAACAGATTTACAGTATTTCAGCGGGGAAATAGTTCTGTCCGTCACTGAAATCAATCAGGAATCTGCACCGCAAAAATATATATTTCAACATTAGGAAAGGAAGTGCTCTTTCCCTAAGCCAAAATTTTGCCCCTCGGGGAAATAAATACACAGAAATTGCACATCCATCCATCTATCCCGGGTGCTCTCGCCCGGACACAAGCCTCCTCCTGTCCCACTCCAACAGAGTGCTTTGCAGAGCCAGACTAAGACCTGCTCGAAACAGCTCCTCTACGGAGAGGTGCAGAAAACAAAAGTCATCTGGAAATCCATGTTCGGAAAACAAAACGCGTCTTTCCCTGGGCGGGGAGGTTCAAGGCAGGAAAAGCACTCTCCTTTCTTTACATCGTTGCGTTTGTCAGAACAAATTCTTTCACGGCTTTCTACCACTCCCCGCCTCCCCTCCGCGCTCGCCTCTGCCCTCTGCGCCTTCCTAACGCCCGTAACGAACCCTGCCTTCGACGTCGCGGTGCCGCGGATCGCCGGCCACAGCAGCGAGCCTGGAAATCGAGGCCTGAAATGCAATGGAAATGTTGGAACTGTCCCGCTGCTTTTCTTCTCCTCCGGGCTACAAGGGGGCAAACAAAATTAGTACGAATTCTGCCACCAGGATGTTTTTTCCAATTAGACATTCGCCACTTGTACGCCAGCCAGGTGGAGGAGAGGAGAGGAGCAACGCGCTTCAAAGCAATCCGCCCCATCGGTGCACGCTGATTTACGGCAGAAACACGCAGCTTAACGTTTCCCTTCGGCTACAAGCGCTCGCTCCCGCTCCGTCCCCAGCGAAAATCGATCAGCCCGGGCGTTAACGATCTAAGTGTGCCGAGCGGTGGGCGTCATTCGCTCCGAGTCCTTTTCAGTTGGAAGGAACGTTCTCTTGCGCCGTCGTCCTAAGCATCCTTTGCTCGTTTGCAATTACTGAACGTTTTTCATCCGTGGTTAAGGAGAGCAGTCTATGGAACAAATCGGTGGCCGTGTCCAGTTCTCCCCTTCTCCTGCCCGAAGCGGGCGCCAAGTGCGAGTGAACCGTGCTCACTCTCAGCTCACAGCAGGACCTGATGTGGGATGGCAAACCTGGGAAATTCAAGCCCTACGTTCAAACCCTAGGTTTAGAAACTCGGGGAGGTGGGGAAGATGCTGTAATTTATTGCTTTCCCTTTACCCGAGACTTTGGCCCCTGACTTTTGGCTGGCTTTGACACCAGCACACTGCCTCCGTTCTGCACCCAACATAACGCCAAACCAGGCGGCGGTGAGTATGAGCCACGGCCCGACCCCACGCCGAAAGCGGTGACGATGCACAGCAAAGACGGATAATCAGGCTGATGCCCTAAATCCAATTCACCCAGGGAGACCCGAGGAAACCAAGGAGAGTCGGAGAAAGTGCCATGCTCCCGCAGCAGCGCCTCTCACTCTCACGCGTCACCGTGTATTTTGGGCGCAGAATTGACCACATGCAGCAAAAACCGTCATTCTAGCCTGCAAGAAAACACCCACCAAACTTCAGGTAGCTCTGCCAAAATAGTTCGTCATGGAGAATTTGCTTGGAAATCCAATTCTTCTATTGCTATTCTTACAGGGGACCCGTAGCTGGCATTGCAGCTCCGAAGGCAGAGCGTTGCGGCTAATTAACCAGCCCCGTCCAGGCAGCCGAGCAGAGTTTTCATTAAGGTGATGGTCTAAAAAGCACTTTTTTTTTTTTTTTAACTGCTCTCTAGGCTCACTTTGGTCTCCTATTTTTGCAACACGATGCTATTTTCCAACTTGTAAATGTGCCCAGAGGTCACCCTGGGCAATGCGTTAATAAGATGAAAAGGCGTAAAAATAATAAGCAGCACACGCCGCAAGCCGAGCCCCGCGCGGAGCAGCTGGGCGATCGGCGGCTCGGTGCAAACACGGAGAATAAATGTTTGTTAACTGGAGAGGACGGAGCGGAAAGAAACACCGCCGACTGCCAAGCTGCAGAGAAGGTGCGACTTTCGCACGGGCGGCACTGCCAACTTGCACAATTTTATTACGAGTCTCCTCGCATCCTTTCGCTGGTGCCTGGGAGCACTGGCTTCGGGAGTCAGGAGCGAAGATGAAAACCTCAACTTTCAACTTTGCAAGGAAAAAAAAAAAAAAAGAAAAAGAAAAATTGGCAGTGCTTTTACCAGGAACGGATTCAGTGGCACCCGTAAGATCTCAAAAATCTTCCAAGCTTTTTTTTTTTTTTTTTTCTTTTTGAGTGGTCTGGGCTAAGTTTTAGCGCTCAGCGTTGGCATTACGGCAGCGCCAACGCAGCAGGAGCCAAACGTCCTCGTCGCGGAGCGGCCGCTTAACGCCCCGCGGGGAAGGAATCGGGCCCCGCGCTGCGTCCCCCCGCCGCAAGCACCCGCCTCGGCTGCGCCTCCCACGGCGGCAGGAGAGCAGGAGCGGGGCTGCGGGTCCCCTCTCCCCCTGGCCCCACGCTGCCAGACTGGGCGCGCAGCGATGTCACCCTTCGCCAGCGCCACCCGGGAGGCGCCGCGTTTGCTACATGCGACATGGCACAGAGCAAAGCTGCGCCACCCGTTCCTCTAAAACACCAGCGCATTTAAGCGAGGACCCGAGAAAGCTCACGCAGCAGAGCCAATGCTCTATTTAATACTTCTCATTTTCTTATTAAAAAAAAAAAGAAAAAAGAAAAAAATCATATTACCCATTTGCCACTGGGATTGACCGAGCCGCCTCTGCTGGCACCGTACCCGCCGCACAGACGTAGGCGACTTGTCTTTAGAAAGCTTTACAGGGGTCAAGTTTTTCCGACCTTTGCATTTATTTGTTTATCTTTAAATCAGGCAAGAATTACTTGATCGGCATAACTGCATTCCTGCAGTCTGGCCGCAGCCACGTGCACAAGGCGATTTCCAGCCCCGTATCGCCGCAGCGGGCGGCATCAGAGGGCGAGCGGGACGCGGACGCCGGGTGCAGCCTTGCAGGCGCGCGGGATGGTCGCACCAAAGCAGCCCCGCGGGCGGCCGGGACCGAGGGTGGCACGACCACGCCGCGGCAGCGGGAAACCTCTGGCCCAGCATGAGCTGCCAGCATTAGTTTTGTTTTTGGGGGGTTTCTTCCCTTTTTTGGGGCAGGGGGGAGCTGGATTCTACCATGCAGTCATTAAATATTCTTACATATTACTCGAGTGATATAGATGAAGTCTTAATGCTCAAAACCATAAAGCCCAAAAGATATCTATCTATATACATATATATTATATATATATATAAAATATATATGTATATATATATTTTTAAGAGTCTTTTCAGTTCTGGGTAGTACCGTAGCCCTCTTCCACGTACCCTCTTCTCTCCCACCCAAGGCTGGAGGATAAACTGCTACGTCGGAAAAGGCACCGAAGAAAAGCAAGAGATGGCCAGAAGGAATCTCTGTCATCATAGCTACAAGGAACAGCTACACGAATCAAGTTTCGGCAGGTCCTTGGAGACAAGATACCGACTATCCCTCAAAAACAGGCGTTACAAGAACGGCGCTGCTCCCCTTTCTCCCCTCGCTGCCGTCAGCGTTTGCCAATGGAAGAGTAAAGGACGTCACTGGGAGGACGAGAACATGGCTTTCAAAGCGCATCAGAAACAAAACTATGGAAAATTCCATTTTATATCATAATAAAGCAACTGAAAAAGATTTTGAAGAAGAATTTACAAATACGATAGAAATAACAGCAGGTAGTTTTTCTTCCAAACACACCAGAAGCAGGACACCTACTGCACAGCTGGCCGTGCCGAGGGCTGCCCAGGTACAGTAGAAGCTGTCAAGCAATTAAAACCACGTGGCAAAGACAGGAACGATTTGTACTGGCTTTTCCACTGAAGGGCTTTCCAGTGCTTCCCAAAGCCGGGCACCTCCCTCGGAGAGACCTGTCTGTGCCGCTATCTCGCACTGAACAGGCCAGCGGGAAAAAAACAAAACAACAAAATCAGGAGGAAGCCCCAGGACCACGTGGCATTCGCCTGCTCGAAAGCAATTCGGACTCCAAACTGCAAATTTAGCAAGTGCTGGGCGCGACCTACAGGTCCAGCGGCCCTTGCTCCACAGGAACTGGGGTGGCAAACTGAAGGTGCCAGCTTCGTTTGTGTGGGCTTTGCTTGCTTTTTTAATTGCGGAGTGATTCACAAAACAGCAGCCCAGCAAGCCTGACTCCCTTAGGAGGCAAACGGGTCGGAGCCGCAACGCCGAACGGAAGCAGCAAGCAGAGGTGGGACGCGGTGAGGAAGACGAGGGAGCCTGCAGAGGCAAGGTGGGCCTCGCAGCTCGAGGACCATCTGCTGCAGGCGTCCACGAGTACCTGGATAAAGGTGAGCAGAGCTGTGCAGCCTGGCTGGACTTTTCATAAGGTTCCTCACCAAACAGCTCTTAAAAACCCAACCCAAGTTGTCATGGGACCAAAGGGAAGGTCCTCTTGTTATTTACAGCCTGTGAAAAGATATCTGCTCGGGTTTCACAGCAGAGGGTGATCACGGAGCACGGACGTCCGTGCTTAAAATCTACACAGTTCATAACCTAAGTGATCTGGAAGTTATGAAGTTCCCTAATGAGGCAAAAATTATTCAGGCTGGCCAAAACCCAAACTGACTCTGAAGGACTTTGCATAAGACATTCGCAGCGCTAAGTGGCAGTGAAGACACAGAAGATTAAATTTAATGTCAATAAATGAAAGGAATGCACAGGAGTAAAGCAATTCTAACAATGCAGCCTTAAACGAGCTTTAAAATAACTAGTTACCATCCAGGCTAGAAACTACGCACTCTTTTTTGAGAGCTGTCTCCCAACTTTTGCTCAGTTCTCAGCAGCGGCCAGGAGAAGCCTGTCAAGTGTCAGGAGCAATTAGGAAATGAACAGAGACCGAAAGTTAAAATGTTATTTTGCAATCTGCTAATTTAGGAAAAAGGAGAGCAATAACAGGGCTGATCAAAGGTGTGGAATGGTGTACACAGACTAGGAGAAGGGATGATAGAGAGACTTGATGGAGGTATATATAAAGGCATGAGAGGAGAAGAGGGAATGACTCTTCTCTGGTTCCCATAGTCCCCAAACAAGGGGGAAGACACTGAAATTATTAACGGTGGAATTAAATACCAAACAAAAAGAGGTTCTTCACATAGCATCCAACTGAACAGCAAAACTTATTGCTGCGGGATGCTGCGGCGTAAAAGGATTCAAAATAGCAACTGGACAAATTAGAGGGGACCGGTAAATCCAAAGCCTTGAGTTCAGGATGATGCTGAACTGCAGACGGTCAGAAGCTGTGCAGATAGATATGTTCCAATGGGATATTAGGAAAAACTTTTTCACCATGTGGGTGGTCAAATATCAGACCAGAGAGCTTGTGGGGTCTCCAGCCTTGGAGGTGTCCAGCCCTGAGCTAGACATGGCGCTGAGCGACCCGATGGGGCCAGCCCTGCTTTGCATGGGGCTTTGACTCAGGCCACCCAAGCGGGAGCATCCTGGGCCATTTGTGCCGGTGAGACGCGGGGATGGCGCGACCCCGCGCTCAGCACCTTTCTCATGGCGCCTGTGCTGGTCTCGAGCAGGAGCTGCTGCGTGGGGTGGCACCACCGGGGACAAGGGGCCTCGGCAGAGCCACCAAAAGCTGAGAAAAGGCCTCAAAAACTCCCTCCCCGCCAGCACGTGTCCGGGGGCACCGTCTGTAAGAGCACCATGCAAAATTTGGGAATTGCTGCTCCACGGGGCCAGCTTTGCCTGGGGGAACGGGCTCCCACGCCGGGCGCATCTCCCGCATCCCCTTTTATTCCGCTGCGCCCGGGGTCAGAGCTCTCGAACGCTGCCAGTACGCGGGCATTCATTTAGCTAAGGGACGGGCTGGTTTTCTGTGAATGCTGCACGCTATTATTGTTATTACATTATGGGAGGGGAAAGAGGGCTTAAAACTCATTTAGCTGGACCTTTCAGAACCTGCAAAAGAGTTCAAGTTCTTCACAAAAAAAAAAATTAAAAAAAAAAATCTCGTCCACGGAAAGCTATGGGGAGCAGCAGAATTTAGTTTCAAGGCTGACATGGAAATAGATTAATTTTTTTTCCCCCCATTTCATATTCTAATTACGATTCTTCTCCCCCTACTATTTTCTGTTCTCATTACAGTCTTAAAATTGCTCTGCAAATTCTGTACCTTATTCTGCTCTTCCTACCAGCTTTGTCATGGAAATGAGAAACAGAATGTATAAGCATGAAAATATTGCAGAGATCAAAATTCCGCTTAACCCTTTCACGCGCAGCTCCAAGAAGCAGCGAGAGCAGCACAGACCGCAGGGGGGGCGAAGCCGACTGATCCGCCGTCCATCCTCCTCTCCTCCTCCCAGGCTGAGCGAGGGGGAAGGACGACGCTCAGAGAACTACGCCGTTGATCGAAAGCCCAGCTGTCGCTCTTGCTTGCAGCTGGACCACGTGCCGGGTTTGGCTTCTCCAAGCCACAGGTTGGCCCCGAGGGCAGGCTTTGATCCGATACGCTTCCATCGGACTCCGACGGTCGCATTTAGCTTCCTGCCCCGCGGCTGCCGAGCAGCCTGGCTTGGAAAGGGGCCGTGCCGGCGCTCTGCACGCGCCGCGTCCCGGTCCTCCTGCTCTGCCGAGGGACGGGGCGCCAGATCCCGGCAGCTGCGGGGGACCCGAACGCGGCCGGGCCACCCCGAACACGGCAACCGAGCCGAGGGCAGACGTGCGAACGCCGCAAGGGCTGAGGGGCTCCGCACCGCGTCTCCGTCCCCGAGCCGGCCCCGTCCCAGCTCCGCGCCCTCCCAGCCGCCGCTGACCACGCTCGGCGCCGCTTATCTCGCGCGATACCATCGCGCCCGGGCGCCTCCGAGCCTTAGGCACGGCGCTTCCTTTCCGAAACCGAACGAGCAGCACATCCTGCGTCGTTTATCGCGCTTCGGCAGGTGCCGGCGGAGTCTATCTGCCAAAACACCCAGCGCTCTCGCCGAACGGGGCCGTCCCCGCTAGCAGCTGAGGAATCGCGAGCGCGGCCGCGGGGAGCTCGTGCCGTGGCTGTCCAGCGCCGCGGGCGCCGCTGGGGAGGAGGAAGGGGAACGAGGGCAGCGCGCCTCCTGGCACCGGCCCGGCTGCGGACGGCCTGAAACACAGACGGTGCGCGGCGACGAGGCTCCCCGGCACCGGCAACGCCAGCAACTCCCAGGAAACCGAGAGGCAGAAACGTGCGGAGATCTGAACGCGCCCGTGGAGCCTCGACGCAAGGAGCGGCGCGAGAGGCAGAGACACCTAGAGACATTCTTTTTTTTTGCAAGATAAAACCTGGAGGTTGAGATAAAAACAGAGCTTGTGCCTCTCCGCCTCTGACCCGGCCGCCAACGCGGTTCTGCTCTGGAAGCCTGTCACGGAGATGCCGGGGTCGACAGGAAAACAGCAGCTCTCTGCAGCCGGGGCCAGGCGGGACCCAGCAGGACCCAAATACCTGCCCGAGCGTCGGGCGAGAACGACCCGGCGCAGGAAAGCGCTCCCCGCCGGGCACTCGGAGGGGGCGACGAGGCAGCCGGCAGCAGCTGCTTCCTCCGGCCCCGGGGAGACGCGGCTCCTTGTGCCGCCTCCTTGGGACACGGGCCCCGGCGGCACCCGCCCGCCCGCCCGCCGTCCGGTGGCGACCTGCTTCCACGGGAAAGGGCCACAAGAGCGGGCAAACGAAGCGCCTGTCGCCCCAGCAGCCCCATGCCGACGTGGTCACGCCGGGTTCGACACGCGCATCGCGGGGGGACGATCCGGGAAATCTCTGCTTATTTTTTCCCAGCTACTAGCTAAAAATATACATATAAGCGCGTGTTGCAAAGAGGGAGAAAGTCGTCAAAGGCGTAATGTGAAAATTACAGAAAGCTACTAATTGCTTAAGAGCAGGTGCCAAGCTTTTGATTCTGATGGCTTGCTGCCATCAGTACAGGATAAGGCCCCGGCCCCCAAACACCTCCTAACAAACTCTAATAACTCACAAAAATCATGACCACTACTAAATTGCCCTTTAAAAGGGGGGGGGGGGGAAAGTAACTTAAATTCGTTTGCTCTACAGCCGCTGCTGGTCCTTCAGCAAGAGGCAAAGTGACTTTCTGGCCACCTGCAGAACATCTTCAAGGCCGGCTCGGGGCGCACGTGCTGGTCACGCATCCGCGAGCACAGGCAGGTACTTTGCTAACCACCTCCGTTATTTGACGATTCTGCCCTATTAACAACAACAAAATCACGTATCTGCTGCCCAGGATTCAGGATTTTTCTTCTTCAGTTGCAGAGCGTAAAGGGAGAACGGCCGAATCGATTCGAAATCGGCTTCTGCGAGACGGGGGAGCGTTGTGCAAAACCAGCACGCGCTCAGGAGGGAGAAAAATCACAGAGGTTCTCCCTTAGTCATTTCGTTAGCAGTTTCCAACACACAAATATTTGGCACCCGTGAAAAACCTACCTTCTGTGGTTCTCGACTCAACTGCGTATGCAAATAACTCTCGCAGTGGTACATATTATGACTTGCAAAAACACGCTGGCAAATTACAATCCATTTCGCTTATTTTACCTTAAAAGTTTTGAAGTGCTCATGATTTAAAAACAGGAAAAAAAAAAAAGAAAAAAAAGAAAGTCTAAGGAAACATGCTTTCCTTTAAAAGCGAAAATCAAGGGCTATAAGAACGCAATTTCTGTAATGACATTCTGGAAATCAGGGAGTGTCTTAACTGCTCAGTTTTGATGCAGTAATATGATTTACTGTGTTTTCCCCTCTCTTATTTAGCCCTGTCTTATTTGAATCAGACTCCACGGGCCAGGGACCATCGTTTCTAAGTGCTTTTCGCATCGCCTAGGCAATGCCAGCTGGTCCGTAAGGTCCACTGCAAACAAGCAAGGAAGAGCAAGAGTGAATCTGCTTTTATTCCCCCGGCAGCGCAACCGCCTTAGTCTTTCTAAGCCCAAATAATCTAATTGTCTGCAGCAGACAGAGCCTCCTTGTGGCTACGCCGACGGCGTCGTCTTTCACCAAAGATTGTGATTATGCCCTTAAACAGAGGGCGACGAGCCCCCCGGGCCGCCGAGAGCCCCCGTTGGGCACCCCGCTCCTCCCCAGCCGCGGAGGCAGGGAGCAGCCTGGGGTTTTTGCCGCCGAAGGATCTTCCCGGGAGGCACGCGAGGGCATCGACGCCAGGCGAACCCGCGGAGCACCCGCGTTTCGGCGCGCGGGACATCAGCGCCTCGGGAGGCGAATACGCCCGGGGGTGCCAGAGCCCGTCTCCTTTACCAAGGGAAAATCAGGAGCCCAAACCCGCTGGTTCGTGCGAGGGTCAAGAAGCCCAAAACTCTGCTTTTACACAAGCCGAAACTCCGCTACATTTCACACAGGCAATAAAATCGCATCTGAAAGCAACCTCCGCGCGCGGCGTTATAAAACACCGCCTAGGAGGATGCGGTAAGCGCCGCGAGAGCTCGGTAAAGCGGAGCTGCTGCTCTGCACCTGCGGGCTGCCGCGCACGCAACGTCCCCGCCGCGACAGCGCGTCCGCCTCAGCTCCTCACCGTCCCGTCCGCGCGTCTCAGCCGAGTCCGATACCACCTCATGCCCAACCTCCCTTTCCGGTTAGTAAGAAAAAGCACATCTCCCAAACACTCCTCATCTCAGCTCTTCTCCTTTTTTATTTTTTTATTTTTTTTTGGAGACATATTCATGTTCATCGTAAGTCGTTATTAATCCCTCCGGGGAATTTTAGTGCTGCAAAAGTTCTCCGTTGCAGCAAGAAGGTAGCTTGTGCTTATTTCCGTCGAGCTGACCTCAAGCTTACTTGTGAAAATAGCACACCTTCGCATTGAAAACGCTCCGCATCTTAAAAAGGCAGTTGAAAACTCATTAAAATTAACGGAACTAATCAGAAAGGGGCACCTCTGATTACGAAGCCCCTGCCTCACCGTAAATAATTGACTGCAGATATTATTATTATTATTATTATTATTAACCCTAGCGAGAAGTTTAAAGCATGTTTATGAGAAAGAGAAAATGCAGCTTTGCCCAACTAATGACTTAAACACAAATAAACAAAGGGAGTCTTCCCAATTTTAGAAAAGTCCTGCCTTTTTCCAAGCAGCTAAAAGCCAGACTGACAGCTTTATAGACAGGGGAATGGGCAGATAAGATAAACACGCACAATACAAACTTGTCCAAAGCTTTTACAGTCTTTTGCTGCACCACTTCCCGCTCATTAAATTACAGTATTACTATAGATTTGCAGCAAAATTATCTTTTATCTCAGCTTCTTTTAAAGCTATTTGGCATTTGCTAGTATTTTCTATTATAAATCTAATTGCAGATTCCAAACAGACAAGGGCTCATTAAGCCTTAATTATGCACATGTTGTTTTCAACAAACATTTTCATTTGGACTGCTGTGAGCTGTAATTGTTCAGGAGGCACCGCAGCCTCCGACTGCAGGCTTCTTCGGCATGGCAAAAGCTACGTCGCAGTCGGTCGCGGTTCGGGCTGAATTAACGGTTTGAAACCTGTGGAGCCGGGCAAGCGCTGCTGCGCCTGGAGTCGGGAGCGTCCCGGGAGCCGAGGCGGCAGCGGCGCCTCTTTTCTGCCTAACCGCTAGCCCCGGACGCTAGTGCCAGGGCTCCGAGCAGTCGCCTTGCAGGGCGTAACCGCGACACAAAAGACGTCTTGGTCCGTCCAAAACCGGGGGGGACGACAGCTCTTTTCACTTCTCGGAGCTGCGATTACGTTCGCGTTCTGCTTAGGACAGAAATAAAAAGTGAAGCGGAAACTAGAGAGCAATGCTAATTAAAGGAAAAGGTATAACGAGCACAGCCCTCACGAGTAACCCACAGCAACGGCCAAGCTTTTATTATAAGCAAAGGCTCCTAATAGCAGAAAAACCGCGTGCGTTCAGACTGCGTTGGTCTGAACAGAGCAAGTGCGAGCTGCAGGAAGACAAGGTCGAGGTCCTTGGCCCGTCCAACCTCCTCCACCCTCCTGGGACTACCGGGCCACCATGCTGCTAGCAGAGCCCAGCTCTGCCTGACCCCCCCGTGCCCGCAAAGGCCCCCAGGCAGCGACGGGGACCCTTGATCAGGCATGAGGCCATATGCGGTACTCCGGTAAGGAAGGATGCAACAACAGGGTACAAAGGGGCCGGAGCAGAGGTGACCAGTGCATCGCTTTCTGAGCAGATACCATCCCTCCAGTGAAGACAGTCATTGCGTGTAAACCTCACTGGCCTTCCCTGAATTTCCTTGGGGGGAAAAAAGCTATTTCTAACAAATAACAGCTAATAATTAAGGTTTAGGGTTGCCAAAGTAGCCTGCAAGCTGCTGGTTCCTGCCAGACACACACACCCAAGAGTATCTGGGTGGCATTTAGCACTCCTGCAACCAGCAGGGCACCTAATGGTACTGGGATGGCAAACACCAGCCTAAAATCCTGCCTGCATGGTATCCAAAATACCAGCTCAGGAAAACGGAGGTGGCCGTAAAAGGTCTAGTTACGTGAAGAAATTAAAATGAGCCTTCTTCATATTTCTTTTTCTCTTCTCAGTCTAGATGACAAATTTTCTGCCATGTCCTGAAGACTCATGTTGCACTGTTAGAAGGAAAATGTGTCAGAGTAAGCATGAAATCCCATGGCCTTGCCCTCAAAACAGACAACTTTTCAAGCGATAGTTTGACCTAGAAAGGTTTTCTAGGTCATTTTGACTTGGCATGTATGTCTGACCTACTAAATCTAACACAATAAAATTACAGAGTTCATTTCAACCTGTCGGTGTCAGATCATTCATAAATTCAGATGCAATATTTACAAAACCGCTATTCATGTATTCACAAATGAGGTCCCACTAGGTTCCTTCTGGAGGGGAATTATTTGCCCTGTTCCACGTTAACTCTTGCTGACAAAGAGAGAACGGGAAAGCTGCTTTTTCAAGCAAAGTTCCAATCTTTGCCTTTTCTCGCAGAGCCCCTATTCCCACATCACGCAGGAGTTAGGGCCGCGCTACCCCTTTCCCTGCTGGCAACATTCTCCAAAACCAGCCCGCTGCCAGCTTCGCGGGGGTGGGAAACCCCAAGGCAGGGTGCTCTGGTTTGCGGGGGTGCAGCCCGCTCCTCGCCACGGCTGCGCTAACGAAGCGAAGGGAAACGTGAACCGGTACCTCCGACGGCAGCACCGCAACCCTCCCGCCGGACCCCCCTGCTCCGACGCACCACATCCCTCCCTGCAAAGCCGCAGGCACCGCACGGCACCGGAGCCGTGGCCAGGATCCACCTGGAAGAGCCCGACGTGGACTTTCCGAGAAGAGGAAAACCGCACAGAAGTCCACGGAGCAGATGCCTCCTCTTTGGCTCGGTCGTTCAGCTCGTGCTTGACGCGTCAGTGCACTCCTTACACCCAGCTTAATATTTATCAATTCTCGTACGTAATCCAGCCAATGCTTGTTAAAGGAATGACGGTGAGCGGTATTAAGCAGCATCACCCGCAGTATTCACATGGGCCTACATGGCAATCGCTAATGGATTTTATCCTCTGCCTGTTGCGGACACGGAAATGCCCCCTGCGGTACCAAAGCGACCCCAGGGTCCCGTCCCCAATGGCCTCCCGCCTCACCAGGATGCATTTCCCGCGGGCACACTCGAGCGGTACCCTGCACTGATCCCACACGTTTTTTTTTCTTCCTGAGCCACAGGATCAGGAGTGTATTTCCAAAGGCACATCCAATTCAATGGACCAGAGCGAGCAAAGCAGCAGCAATCCACGCAGCGCTGCCACGAAGCGTGGCCTCGTAGGCATCTCTCTCCATACGGCAAGCGTGGGACACGTCCCTTTGGCCGGCATCTTTCTCTGGGGCAAGAACAAGGGAGCAAGCAATGCAGGACGTCCTTTCAGCCGAGTCTTTACTGATACCAGACAGAGGCCACCCCAGATAAACAGATCAGGACATTACACCTCAAGACGTAGGGTGTTCATGAGACAATATCCAAGTCCAGCTCTGAAGACTAGCAAGATCTTTTCGAATCACACAGTTCCCAAAACCGGGTCCGTCTGTTCAAGTCCTCATGGTGTCTAAACCAGACACCAAAAATAAATAAATAAATAAATAAATAAATCACATTTACCAGTAAACAAGATTATTCTCTCTCATGATTCCTCCAAAAGCATTTACTAGGAGAAAGCGATTCCCACCGAAAGCTCCACCTCCCAATTCTGGAAGCCATGCCAGGATTTCAGGCCCTCCAGCGGCTATGTTTTATTCATATTTCAGTTGCACCTATATAAAAGGTGAGCTTTCTTTTTCCTTCCAAACTGCTCACAACTGCTCAAGAGAAAGAAAGAAGCCGCCGTGCTCCGAATCCGCTGGGAGCAGCAGGAGTTATTCTGCCTCTGCGTGCACCGGGGCACAGGAGCGTCTGAGTCTGCTTCGGCGAAACGCCCGCGCATCCATGAAGGTTTTCCCTGTTTGAGTTTGCGTTATAAAGGTTTACGTGTCCTAGAGAGGCAAAACCACTTCATTTGCACCGCCTGGCCGTGCTCTCTTGTTTCCCCAGGTTCCTCCGCAACTTGTCCCCCTGCAATCCTCTAAAGCTGCATGTGCTGCACCTCCTCCTCCTCCTCCTCCTCCCCCTAATTACGGGCTCCATTGTGCGAGATAATTCAGCACCAGGGAGGCTGCAGGGGCAGCTACGTATCACCAGCCTCCGCTTCGCCGTCGACTACAAAAACAGGGGAATTAATCATCTCCTCTGCTCTGTAAGCGGGACTGGACACTTGGGCGCTCACTCGGAAGGAAAACAAGTTTGGTTCCTTTAAACAAACCATAATGAATCTCAAACAACAGAAAGCTCACAGTTTCCATTTCTTGAAAAACAGTTGTGTATATACATTAGTCTTTGTAAATCCTAGCGGAAACTACATGCAACGTCCATGGTCAGGACTGAAGGACGCCGCGAGTGCTGACGCAGACACCCCCAAAGCGAATGCTTTATGTGCAAATGGCGTTTACCTTTGCTGCCTGCCAGGGCTCTACTTTCAGCCTGGGCGGAAATATTTACCGCAGGCAGCACAGAAACCGGCATTTTGCTCCACACCATCCCCTCCATCCACCTCTCAGGTCTCAGAGCAGCCCGGGACACGCTGCCCACTAACCCCTGTTCCGTCTCAAGCCAACAGGTCCCCTACCCAGCAGGATCCCCTCACTGGATTTAATTATTTGCAGCTGGGATCAGAAATCGGGCTCACTTTCTCCCTCCTGGGGAGTTTCTGCTATCCCATCACTGCGAAGAGGCAGCGGCACCAGCCAGACAGAAGGTTGCAGCAGTAAAAAGGATGCCAGCAGGAACGTCGCTTTGCATTTCTACGACACTTTCCATCCAAGGTGTTAGCAGAGGAAGAGGAGGAGGAGGAGGGCAGCCCTCCCAGCGGCTATGTCAGGACAAGATTTAGGGAAGCATTTTATCAACAGCTTAAACTACAGCTTACGGCACCCCTAGCGTAGGAAGATCATTTTTAACTTCTCCTCTCCAAGTAAAGCACTTGAGCTACTAGGTCAAAGCCGCAAGAAAAAACCAATTCCATCATCTCCAGATGAAGGAGTTTACCACAGCTGAGCTCTACGCTGAGAACTACTAGAAAGAGCGCCTTCAGCCTGGAGAGGAGAGCAAACACAGCAAGAGATGCATCGTGAGCAGGGAAGTGGGAGGACTGAGAGCAAAGTGATGGAGATGAAGAAGCCGGGCACGCTGGAGGCACGCCAGGAGGAGGAAACCCGTGACAGAACCGGTGCCGTGCTGTGCCCTCCAAAGACAAGAGCAGCGCAAAAACACTGATGCAGTGCATTTGCAGTGGTCCTCCTTCCCCCTCTCCCCCAAAGCGCAACAGCAATACTGGTACTAAACGCATTTTTTTGAATACTGAAGATAGGAGAATATCAGAGATGAAATGAGCAGAAGAGGTGATGGATCAGGTAATTCCAAAGGAAACAAGTCACCACGTGCTGGTGGGGCCACAGAAGTCCAGCTCTGACAGCCAGCTCAGGAGTGTAGGATCACCTCAGGTGTATAATGAAAAAATTCCTAGTGGGAATTAGCCTCTTGGTTATCTCTGGATAAGGTTCAGCAACAAGCACTGAGCATAGTTCCAGTATCCACAATTCATGAATAATCTCAAACCACAGCTAAATAGGGGAAAAAACACATCTGGTCATGGAATCATCGACGACTTCAATCTGACTTCCCCAAGAGAAGACTAAGCACAGATTTGTTCAGTCTGCAGATACTTAGGTGAGGATCAAGACATTGGTGACAGGCTCTTCAACACGTCAGACAAAGGAAAAACAATGTCCGGTTGCTAGAAGTTGAAACCTATGAATGTTATTACCCAAGAGGTCCAAGGGAACCTGTGAAAAAGCCACAGGTATGAAATCATCCAGTAAAATCAGCTATTCAACAGGAGGGCTCCAGGTTGGCAAACGCTACCTCTGCCCTAAGAGAGACTCAGAAGGCAAACCTGTGTGAAACTTAAACCTTATCTTAGGGTTAGAAAGATTGGTGGTGAAAGAAACAGACCCATGAGACATCTGAAAAATCATGATGGTCCCATACTGAAGCAAAACAGCATGACATTTCTGGAAAGGGAAATGGCACTTCTCACACAGCTAGAGTTCAACGACCAAGAGGTTACAGGAGATTCAGCTGCTCAGACACACCAATACTTTCCAAGGCTTCTTCACAAAGCTCTCTACAAAGAAAGCTCTAAAGCTTTGAACTTACCTCTATTCAAAGTTCAGCCTGTTTCAATAAACGTGCTTTTTTTTATACTGACTTAAATTGGTATGGTAGTTGAATTTAAAATTTCATACTAACACAGTCAATTTGTGAAGAATTGACTTAAACTTAAATCAACCTAAGCCTGATTTCAGTGGACTGAAGAGCTCCCAGAGTTGTGCATCAGTTTAACTAAGCTGGGGTTTAGACCAGCGTGACACTGTATGTAGGTCTAACGCTGATGAGCAGGCAAAGAGCCTTAGAAGACCAAGCACGGTGCTCATTTCTCAAGATGGAAATAATTTAATAACAAACTGACAGAAGTATTTAACCAGGTCTCCTGTCGCTGAGCATCTTTATTAATGACCTGGAAATTAGGCTACAAAGGGAAACGAAGTTTGCAGATGAAAATATTATTTAGGTTAATTACATACAAAGGGGTCTTGGGAATTTCAGAGCCACCTAACCAAGAAGGTGACATCAGAGCAGGAGAAACTCCATGCTGACAAACACAGAATAGCATGCTAGGAGGAACTGCTTGAAATTCTTCTAGACTTTAGCAGGTTCTAAATTAACTGAACATTAAGGGATAAGACCAACCTTCATGTCAACCACCGCATGAAAACCTCTGCTGAAAGCACAGCAATAACAAAATGATAGACTGCAAAAATAACAGGCCGGCAAATAATAGAGAAACTACCATAATACTGTTATCCAAACTGTCAGCACAAACTAGCTTCAAATTCTGAATTCAGCTCCACTCACCCCTTCTCAAAGGGGAGATACAGGAAAACAAAGGCAGGATGGGAGCCAAGGCCCCGGGGCAATAAAGGACATCTGAAACATGGAGGCACTTCATGGAAGAGAAGCTGAAAGGACTCTCTTTAAACAAGAGGTAAAAGAGAAGAGACTCAATGGTGACTTATGAAATCATTAATTTGGGGGGAAATTTGCTTCTACTCACTCTCTCCCACATAACACCAGAACTACACCAAGTAGTAGGTCATCTTTTAGTAGTTCATTTTTTTTAATGAAATTAAAAGCAAAGAAGTTTAACAACGATGAAAGGAAAACGACCACCTAAGAAATGGCATGTTTTCCCTGAAACACCCTGCGTGAAACACCAGTGAAGAGCAAGGCCTAACAAAACTCAAACTATAGATTTTCACCCAGAAATTCGCCCAAGCCCAGCAGGGCCTTGTGGCCTGGAAGGGCAGCGCATCGTGCGCAGGAGATCAGATGTTCTGTAATCTCACCTAAAACCTGCTCCTCTAGACGATGTCAGTTGCCCCACTTGTAAAATGGGGAAAATCACACCGATCCACAGCACAGGAGCGAAGCGTTTGAAGATGCTCCGGCAAAGACCAATGCATATGCAGACTGAAAGAAGAAACCATCTGCAAGCAAAATCATGTCCTACCATTTCGGTTTCAGATCTCCAAGTTTTGTAATTCAGATGCATTTCTCACTCGGGGCTGGGTCAGAGTCATGATTCACAGTGAAACAAATCAAGTCTTTGATCACTGAGAACAGAACTACACAGTATGCCAGGCTAAAATAAAAAATATCAAAACGGAAGATTATGCTTACAGGAAAACAAAGGGGACAAATTCACCTCTGACTTTAGATTTATAGCCATGAAGTTTTGCACCACTTTTTTCCACCCGCTAAAGAGCGCAATGTTTTCAAGAAGGTTCATCTCAGGGCAGTACATCGCTATCTGAACCGAGACGTAGGAGATCGTAAGCCCTGTAAATCCATCCCTGCCACAGGCTATTCGGGCGCCCGCATTCCCACAGCTCCTTCCTGAGCTTCAAGGGGACGACACTCTGCCTTTCCAGCGGACGATTGTGTGCACCTTGGGGGAAAACCTCCTTGGGTCTGAGGGCCCTTTCCAGGACCACATGGACCCAAGAACATGCTCCGGTGCCCCAAGCAGCCCAACGGTCGCGGCATGAGGGCTGAGTGCTCAGCAATGCCCGGAGCCCTGTGCTCGCTCCCAGCAGGAGCAAGGCAGGACAGCAGGGTCAGCCCGACCCTGGGGCTCCGGCAGCAGGGCAAGGAAAGAACCTGCTTTTAAGGAACCTAGTATTTTCAATTTAGTTGACTTTTCAAACCAAAATAGAGACTGCTCAAGGGTGCTGAAGAGCATATGAAGAAGCAAGGAGGGGACAGGGGTTTCTCTAGAAAAAGGAAAGTTTCCCAGCAAGGGGAGACATGAGCCGAACCAAACGAAACCCACGCCTGAACACCTTGCTGGCCTCGAGGGAAAAACAGAGGCATTCCAGCTCTCCCCTGGGATGCGGCCGGCTGACTTGGTTGGAGGGTTTTTCCCCGCTTGCTGAGCATCGCTGTCACCATTTAGGTCCTAAGGCCGTTCGCTGCAGCAAAAGACTCTCCCCAACTCACAAGCAGACTGGTGGGGATGCACGAAACCCCGCTGCCTGCGCCAGCGTCCCTGCGCTTGGTGCCAGCTGCTCCCCCCATCCCAGGTACGATGATGGCGGGAAGCAGAGCAGCAAGCGGTCCGCTGGGACTGGAGAGCTGCACCAAGAGAGAACGCCGTTCACTGCCGCTCTCCCCCTCGGATGCATCCGGCGCCGGCTGCTGCAGGGCTGCAGGTGCTGGGCTCGGGGCCATGCAACCCGACTGCCCACAACAAGCAGCGCAAGGTGTGCACGGCAGCAAAGAGACAGAAAGCACGGCAAAACCTCAATTTTGGGGCAGATTTCCTTCCCACCTTTCCCCCACGGCAGCATCCCAGCCGGCTTCACCCCAACACCTTGCACAATGCAAAATGGAGCCATCGCAGCAGCTTTGTGCACGTGGCAAAAGCAAAAACAAGGGGCAGGAAGAAGTGAATTGAACTGCAGAGCTCAGTAATGCCACGGGCTGCTTGCTGGTGCTGTTTATTAATGGTTGCACATCATCCAGGCAAAACCTTCCTTTTAATCTACTGCAGCAGCTCTAACGCACTCCTGCCAACTTTGGGTCCAGCCTTCCATTAAGCAGTTACTTGCATTTTTTTTTTAAGGCTTTACTGTTTGAACACGAAATTTGTAAAAAAAACAAACAGCAGCAGCAGCAGCAACAAAAACCCAAAGGAAACAGCCCCAAGCTAAAAGACTGTTCAACCCTGCAGCAGGTTAAGCAAAGCCCATGTTTCCAAAAAAGCCCTGTCATTCAAATGTTATTTGAAAGTGAATGAAAATGCCAACCAATCACCTCCACTGCAGGATTCAAAGAACAATATATTCCAAACCTCAGTGCTGCGGCCAAGAATATATTTGCAATGCAGGAACACTACAGCAGCAGCAACAGAAGCCGTTGCAAGAGTAAATGAGGTTATTTTGGCAGCAGAGCGGATGTAGCAAACAAGCCACTTTAACTGAATATGGTAAACAGAGATGGAGTGATTATAGCAAGAATGAACGTAATAGGGTTCAGAGTTACTTTGAATTGCCTTGACTGACCACAATATCTGATAAAACCAATGGAAAAAGTTCTGGTTTCCTCTTGCATATAATTGATTATCTTACTGAGATCTACTGTTTTATACACACACACACACACACACTTATAACCCTCTGAAATTCAGTTACTTGGCGAAGCTGCCAGAAATAACCCAGAGCTGGAGCAGTTAGATGGTATTTATTTTTGTTTGGGTTCAGGGGCTCCAGAAGTAAGAAAGGATGCAAAGCCCTCTCCTGAAATAAACACCTGGGAGGGCTGCTTTTAGTAACTGAGATGTAACTGCTCTGATCCGTACACAACCAACACAGCTCCGTTACTTGCTTTTAAGACAGGGAAGGAATATTCCCCCGGGGGAACGTGCTGCATGCCATTAATCAGATCTACCTCAGGGCTCTCTTCCTTGACAAAGAAATGCTAGCTTTGATTTGCAAAAAAAATGTAAATGTGCCACTGGAACGTCCCCTGCTCCAAGAGCTGGCAAACAACGATGATGTCAATGCACAGACGAAAGCGGAGCTGGTGCAGTCCTGGTGCATGGGGAGGCACATGGCATATGGTGACTTCACCCCTGGAGAGCAAAGCCACATTTTGGACTGAAAGGATCAGGAGAGAGGATGGGAGGAGCAGATCCCACGCTTTCCTGCCTAGCATTCGATTCCTCTTGCACAGGCCTGTGAAGTTGCAGCACAGGGCCAAAAGCGTCTGGAGTATGAGAGCGTGGGCAGGACCACGTGCAGGCACTGGCCCTGACTTCCCAGCACATCACATTCGGTCACTGCGAACCTGAGGATCCCATTAAGGCATCTTTAACCAAGATGCCATCCATGGCCCTGGGCAAAACAGCCGAGGCAGGTGGCTAGCAGGAACCTGCCTGAGGAGCAGCCCAGGAGCTCTCCCAAAAGGCCTCCCAGAAACTCGTGGAGCTGCAGGAGGTGTCTTGGAGGCAAAGCAATCTCCACTCCAGCCACGGCACGCACCTGAAAACGCGTGGGCAGCTCTCAGAGCTCCCTCCTGTCCCCCGACAGCAGCGGGCACCCGCTCCACCCGCTCTGCTCCGAGATGCCCTCGTCTCACCCGAGAGAAGCGGCGCTTGCTCAAGGCACTGAGCTAATATGGTCTGAATCCTTCTGGCAGGGATTTGCCCAAAGACCCACAGCCAGAGGCTGCCTGTCCATCACCAGACCCCCCGTCGCTCCCTCCCAGGGCAGCAGGCAGCCACCAGGGGAACCGGCCAGGGACGCTCTGCTCGGGACAGGCCGACATAACTGCAGAATTAACAGCCCCAAGGCATTTGCAACGCGATGTGCTTGCGCAAGGACTCTTCGCTTGGGAAAAAACGCGTACAAAAAGACTCTGTGGCATTCATTCAGCAGCCCAGGCCACCACAAAGGCAAGAAACTTCTGCACTGGTTGCCCACAAAATAGTAAAGGAAGGTGCTGCCTGGTACTGCACAGTGTGGGCCTAGGACAGCTAAAAGATCAAAGTCGAAGAGTGCAGCCTAAAACCCATCTAGTTGATTGTCACGACAAAACGTTCTCAAACAAAAAGATTTCCCCAGCATTGGGGACAAAACTTCCCAGGGGCCAGGCTGAAATTTCGGAGCACCCCTGCGTCCATTGCCACCCTCACCACCCCTCCTACCCCAGCCACGAAAGGCACTTCTTTGCCTTGGCTTTTGCCAGGGGCGAAAAAACAAAAAAAAAAACAAAAAAATCAACCAACTGAACAAAAAAAACACAACTCAAAACCTAGAAGTCTCCAAATTGTCCCACTACCCACTCTTCTCAAGGGACAGACTTTAGACACACTGCTTTGCCAGGAGATGCCCAGATTCCTCCTGGCAGAGCCCTGGACAGAAGGAAGGGCCTGGCCACGCGGGAAGGTGGATGGATCTCCGGCCCCTTGGCCACTCGCAGCACGAGGCTCTGGGGCAGCCGGGGCTCTTTGCTTGCAAAGGGGAGGCTGCAAGAGGAGCAAGCAGCCTGCAAGCTCACCATCACCCGGAGCAGGAGGTGTCCTGCTCGGCAAATGGGAGCTGCGAGTGGATGGTGATGCTGCGACCAAAATCCCCGGGGTGAAAAGCCCCGCGAGCGGGGCCCGGCATCGGGCTCGGCCCAGGGTTCTGGGAAGGGCAGCGGTGGGAAGAAACGGCATATCCACGCAAACAAGTTTCCCGTCTGAAATTAATTTACTTACTGAAACAGCACTCAGCAAAACCTGTGATTAATATTTTCCTCCCTGGGCTCCTAAGCTGGCAAAACAATAATTAATGAAATACGAAACTGAATCTGAGTTACAGTAACTGTAAAAATATTATTGTTTCTTTCGTCCTCCATTCTCTTTATTCTTCCCAGCGGTGGGAGACACCAAGGCCTGTGTACAAAGCGCCGGATTCGCATTTACTACCTGCGCTCGGCTCCCACGGTAATCCCGTTAATTTGTAGGAACACGCATCTGAATTTCTGGCATCTGCTTCTGTTTACCTGGCACACGGCTGAACGCAGAGAAGAAAAAAAAAAGCAGTGAAAAGTTCAGAAAGAGGGTGATGGCGCAGAGGAAGCGGCACTTCCCCAGCCGCGCGAGTGGCCTTGGCAGCAAGGCACGCTCCGATTTGCATAAATCAGACATTACATAAGAAAAGATTTATAGCCCGGCGCGAAGCGGCTGGCACCGTTTGCTCAGCGCCCCGGCCCGCCGCAGCGGGGAGCGCGGAGCAGCCGGCACCGCGGCACGGCCCCGGCAGCGGAACCAGGGCCACCCCGGCGGCGCTGGGGGACGAGTCTGTGCTTGTAGGTATTTTCCCCCCCCGCCGCCGGCACGGAGGAGCGCGGGGTTGGACTCCGCGCGGCGCTAGGAACGGGGGTGAGCGGGTGAAGCAACTCCATGCGTACAGCGATTGAAGCAAGGCGAGGACTCGATCTGGCTTCGGTAAAATGAAACAGAAGCTCCTCTCTGGGAAGCTGTGGGATCGCTCACTCGACGTGGGGCGTTAACGCTCGAGGGAAGCGTTCGCCGCACGCGGTACGGTGCGCGCGGCCGCCGTTCGCCAACGCAACGGCGAGGCAAGGAGCTGTTCTCCAAGAGCAAGCCCATCTCAGCTGGCAGCTCACCGTCCAGAATCACACCTTGCTTTCCTAACGCTTGCACCTTATGCAACACAACTGATTTCTAAAGCAAAACGGGGAAAAACAGTCAATTGTCGTCTTTAACTCGCCCTCCCTGCCGGGACCTCCATGGCTTCCACCGTGGAGACCCTGGTCTACCCCGGGACCCAATCCACCCGCAGCCAAAGCCAACAGGAGCCTCTGCCCCGAGGCAGGTGAGGGTGGCACCTCCTCGGAGACAACTCCAGCGCCCTTCAGGCACGGCCCCTGTGTGCACGGCCACCAGCACTGTCCGTTCACCACCACCCGCTGCACGTTTACACCCTGGGGCAGCAATGACGTCTCTCGGAGGCATGCTCCAAAGGGACATCAGCAAATACCGGGAAAGTTGGTTGACTGGGGAAAAGAAAACAAACAAAAAAAAACCTGTTTTGACCTAAAAATACAAGGTTCCTTTAAAAAATTCAATTTAAATTCCATTTACAGAGCAAATAAGTCATTGGTTTTGTTTTTCGGTGGACTTTCTCAAAGTCACATTTTTTTCCTGCATCTCTAATGCATAAATGCACTGTGTTTCTAAAATTAAGAAAACCTGGTTAAGAGAAGCAGACCAAAGCTGAAATATTGCAGAAGTTATACATACATACAGCAGCACATATATACCCACACTTATTATTACATATTTATGTGCTTGTGTGTAATTTTTTATATATATATATGCTGTTGGGTTTTTTTGCATATATACATACATATGCAAGCAAGTGTTGAATCCTCTCAGTTTGTCAGTCCTACGCTTTTCCTAAGCGCTTCTCTCCCGCCGAAGGAACGTGGGATCGCAGGGGCAGGCGAGCCAGGCCATGCTCTGCGCAGACGGACTCCTGCGCCCCTCCAGAGCTCTTCAGTCCCCGGCGTCCAACATCCTGCATCCACCCCCAAAACCTGGCTCACAAGAGGAAAAACAGACCCTACAGCCTTAAACTCAACCTCTAGAAACAGGGGGAAAGGTAGCATTTAGAGAAATCCAGTGAAATTTGGAAGAGAACCAGCTGTGCAGCAAAGTGAGCCCCACATGACCCAGGGTGCAAAGCTGGAGGACTGCACTGTTGGGGGCTTCCCGTGCAACATGGTCTGTGCGCACACACACACACATATATATATATATTATACACACACAGGGGTGCTCTAGGCACCATGACACACCTACAACTGCACGTAGACGGCCACTATAATGTTCATGCCCCGTACCACCATGCAGAGGCCAGGCACCGCTCCTAGCCACGCTCCTCCTGTCCTACCGTCCAACGGCCAACCATCACAATTTAGAGCTTGCCTGCAGCTTGCTCACTGCATTTTTTCTTTTTTCCAAGAGTCTTCCAGCTCCTGTCTTCTCTCCCCTACAATTAACACAGGCTGGGGACAAGCTCAACCCAGTCGTCTTTGATTCATGCAAATAAAAGCATCTACTGCTGCATATTCTCCTCCAGGCTGGTTTTGCGAGGCACTGGGACATGTCAGCATGATGGCTTGTACTCCTCACTAACGATCCCGAGATCAATGGCGCAGAAGATGAAGAAGAAAGTGATTTAATTCTCACACCAACCGATTACACAAGTACACAAAATACTCCCTGTCAAATACACGTGTTACCTTGACTCTTTCCATCCCTAAACCATGTCAGTAACAAATTGCCCATTTTTCATTCCTCCACCCCCTTTGGGATCCTGCCCATCTGAAAGGCTCCCCAAGACTCTCGTTTTTACGGAGCAAAGATATAAAGCTTATGGAATATTTTCCTTGCTAAAGGGAGATTCCCACAGATAATTGCCCAACTGTTTGCAACATACTCCTGAGAAGAGCAAAAGGATAGAGAAGGAAGACAAAACTCCAGAAACCCCCCTTACTAACTAAAGCTTGACACGTGCACTAGGTCCTGGGTAGCTGGAGGAACAAACCGAGTAATCGGGTGCAAATACAAAAAAAGTGGAATTAACAGGGCAAGATTGCACCCAAGAGGCCAGGAGAGAGCAGGGGTGACGAGCCAGCTTTCCAGATCCCAGGGTGGGGGGGAAGGTCTCGCATTTCCCTGCCCTTCAAGGGATGCTCCAGGTGCTCTCTGCCCCGCCGACCCACCGCAGGTCGGGAGCGACAAGGTGGAGGGACACGTCCCCATGCCACTCTGAGCTTCTGCTCGTTCTCCAAGGGCCTTCTGGGGGCCTCATCCAGGAACTGATTCAGCTGAAAATGACGACTTCAGCACCCAACCCCTCCAGTCACCGCAGAAGATTGCTACTCAGCATTGGGTTAGCAGATTTTTCGAGTCTGATAATTGAAGCACACTTAAAAGACAGTTTCCTCCATCCCGAGTCTCATGATTTACTGTATCTCTTACTTAAATTGAACATATGACTTGTATTTCCAGACATTATGTAATGAGGTTTTTGTGGTCCATAGTCTTATTTTGACTGATTCTCTTATTGATACGACCAACGGCAAAAACTGCAGGCACAAATATTTTTAGAAGTTTTCAATGTTTTACAGAATATACTCCAAAAACTGTCACATCACAAAATACTATCTTAATCTTTAATGATAATCGCAGGTTAAAGTGATGCAAAAGTGACAGTTTTATATTCTGGTGGATCCCAAATGGTACGAATTGTGTTGGAATCGCTTCTCACACCCCCCTCCAACCGCAGCTTTTACAGTAGTACTAATCGCTAACCCTGAAGGAGAATTTACAGCAGATTGCTTTGAAGCCAGGAAGGTTACGGGTTACCCAAAAGCTCCTGTGACCTTCTAAGCTCACAAGGAGCTAGAAAATCCACTTTATACCTAGCCGTCTCCAGCAGCACGGTTCACACACCTGGCAGGAGCACTGCTTCAGGATGGGCTCACAAGAAAGAGCAGAAACTCACCAGCTCTGCTTTTAGCAACAGCTGGTTTTTCTCAGAAAGCGTCTGAGACTCCAAGTATACGAGACTCGATACTTTCCTCTTGAGTCTACCAGGTCACCAACCAGAAGAACATGAACACACAAAACTAGGGGGTGACATTTGCAAATGTCTATCGATACTGAAGGGTGGGATTTAGCTTGGCTAATCTTTCCATGTACAAAGCACACAGAGCTCCCACGGATTCCCAGGTGGGCATCTGGGAAAACAGCATCTGACATATGTAGGTACCTGGGTTGATTGGATCATGTTTAAGTTCCAGTGAAATTTGTGCATCAAGAAAAAATAAAATAAAAAGAATATGAAGTTTTCTAGAGACATTAATATCTGACAGTGCATGGGCCAGTTTTAGCTACACTACAATATACAGCTTGTGCAAGACTATCTTTTTGCTAGCAATAAAATGGACCTAATTTTCAGAAGCACTAAAGATCTAAGCTCCACTGAGGCCAACAAGCATAACTGAAGTCACTCATAGCTAGGAAACAAGCCTGGAATTAATGGGGTTTCTTAAAGCCTGGTCTCAGCTTACCCACTTACCTCCCTTTTTTCAGGAAAAAATAAATAAATAAATGTTTAAGTCAATTGTGCACCTGCAGTGATTTGCAGACCTGATTAACTATTACTGAGCTCTATTAGGGCCTAAATACCATTGCGAATCAAGCATTCAGTCAACGGATATGAGCTGCAAATAGGAAAAGGGAGGCCAGTTTGGCATTTTTAGCCAACTTCAGACGCAAAGCCTTATAACAGAAAGAGAAGACCTCCCACCTGCTGACATTTCCAATGTACTCAAGGAACCACCGAGCTCATCGCACCTCGCCTTGCCAGGCTGAGCTAGCTGCTGGTGGGGCTGTTTCCAAGAGCGAACCGAGCTCCAGAGCCAGCGTCAGCGGCCACGTGGCCGGCTGCGTGCCACGGCCGGGGGCTTGGGCAGGAGTCCTACCGCGTGCACCTTTCCCAACCCCTGCTCCAGACTCGCTTCTCAACCGGGGAAAGCAGCTCCTTATAGTTTTCCCTTTTTTGGGAACAAAGTCCATCAGACATCACTTCGCAGGAGGAATAACCGAGCTTTTGAATAGCTTCCTGGTGAAAAGGGGAGCATGGCACACTCCGCCATGCCCAGCCACGATGGCTCTAACCAGCACCGCTGGGGTCAGGTGATAAATCAGATGCCCTGTAACTCCACGGCAGAGCTGCATGCTCACATGGCAGTACTGAAAGCAGCAGCTATAACCAAGATTTTTACTGACAGGAGATAAATCACATGCCCTTTAACTTGTGCGTATCAGTTGCAAATATAGTTAATTAGAAATTCATGCTTACTTTTTTTTTTCCATGTATTATTTCCTGGTTGCTTTACATGAGCTGTCATTATGCGAATACTTCCTGGGATTAAGGCTCTCGGATGCCGAACAAGCACACGAGCACGAAGCACAGAACTTCACAGCAGAGCACCACGACCTCTAGCGCTTTGCAGTCTGGAGAAATTAGCAGCAGCGTAAAGAGCAGCAGCAGCGATGAAAAATTACCAAAAGGCTTCACGGACGCATGACAGGGCAAAGCAGCCTCCTGCCAGCAGGCCACGAAGGTACAGCTTCTAAGTGCAACCTGGTGTTACCACTGGAACCCCTGCACTGAAAACATGAAAAAGCAGAGATAACTCTGCTTGATGAAGCTTGCAGAAACACAGTTTTTGCATTTGTGCATGCTGCTATTTGAATGGCTTTAAAAAGCCCCTTTCCAATCGTTTCCATAGGTCTTTCAATAACTCCTGGGCAGCATCAACCTCTTGGAGCACAACAGCCACTATACCCTGCGAGCTCAGCAAAGGTCTCTCCTGTGGTCACCACCCAACGAGAACTTGCTGGCACCTCCTGCATCTCCCAACACCCACCATGCCAGGTGCCAACGAAAGAAACTGTTTGCACCCAGCTTGCCGACTCAGCGGGAACGGCAGGAGCTTTGCACTGGGTCACCGCGGCGCTCGCCCTTTCCAGCAGAGATCGGCGTGCCAGCGGGCCACGTGCTCCTCGCGGAAAGGCTGCGGGATGTGGCCAACGGCACGGGTGGCCGTCGGCATCCTCCGGTTTTATCATTTGGAGGCTGACACATGGTATCAAGCGTGGCGGCAGGGCTGAGCACCAGCGCAGAGCCAGCGAGGACCAGGGCAGACAGCAAGGGCTCCGCGGTGGCAATCAGGGCTTCAGTGGGTGACACCGGCGAGGACAGACGCCCAACGGGAGGACAACACGGATTGCAACCACAAGCCTTGGGTGATTTAAAATTAACTGTAAGCACTCAGGAAGCAGAGCAGAGCACTTTGGCTGAAGATTTTTCTCAGTGCAAGGCAAAGAGAGAATCTTAGCAGGTTTAAACAGAATAAAACCTATGCGGAAAATACCACTTATATAACAGATGGCATGTTGTAAGCAGGAATATTGGGTCCAGTTCTGGTCACCCTGCTTTAAGAAATCCATACCAGAATTAGTTTTTCCTCCTCATTTTGGCAAATTATACCATCCTGCATTTCCAACTATTTTGTTCTCATTTTTCTGCTGACATTTTTGCACCACCGATATTATTTTGAGCTCTGATACAAAAGGGCATTTGTTAAAATATTCCATAACTGCAGAAGGTTCATAACAGATTCAGAAACACAGTCATAATCATAATAATTTTTTAGCACTTGTCTGCCAGACAGAATTATCAGCAAAAGCAGGGCCCCGTTATCTGCAGGAGCGGTGTATGATATGTTCATTTTTTCCCTCTATAAACTTCAATTATTAATGATGGAAATTTTTCCCTGCCTATTCTTCCCTTGGTGGGAAAACGAGCTGTTACTGACATTTGCTGATTTAAATCTAATCCTCCTCATCTGCATGTAGACAAGGCCTTGCCTGACTTTATCCATTGATCTAGCCAAGAAAGGATATTCTATAACTTAATCTGATGTCAAACCATGACGTGTCCTGTAGGAAATCTACGCCGCAGATCTTGGTGCTATAAATATGTCACTAGAATTAACTGAAAGCACTAATAGGTCACTCAATGAGCTTCACAGCGCACGCGGGGCACGGGGAGGCTGCCGCCTTGGTACTTGTGATTGATGACACCAAAAATTAGCCACAACAGAGGGTTGTCAGCCAGCCTGGAGACAACGGACTCGCTGACCTGCTTTGTTCTCTGTGTGCGCCGGTTCCTGCCGCTGCCCTGGTGCTTCTGAAGCATTTAACATGCTTTAGATAAAATAAATAAATAAATAAAAATTAAAAAAACACTCTTTCTAACATAAAACAATGGGAATGAAATAGGAGCTCTACCAATTTCAAGCGGGTAACAACCCTCTCCCCTTCCCGCAGCATCCTTCCCCTATGCACATACATAAACACCATATATACATATGGTATAACAGCGTATGCAAGCCACGGGCCTTTGCATAAGGGACCACAACCCCCCCGCACTCAGATATTTCTCCTATCCGGGTTCTCTCGGCCCCGTAAGTGCTTCCGTTGTGGCCGTCCTCTGCTCCGAGGAGGCCAGCCGGTCGAGCGGCCCCAGAGCTGTCCAAGGTATCCCGGTGCGGCACCGCCGGCCGGCGCGACTGGCACCTCAGCCGGCTGGGAGATGCTCTACAAGACATGAGCAATCTCTCTGGCGTGGGAGCCTCTACTTCGCCTTCTCCCCAGTCCGTTGCAGCACTGAGGAAGGCGATGGCCAGAGCGAGCCGGAGGGTCTCAGTGGAGCTGCAGCCACCCACCGTTCAGCAGGACAGGGTTGCGCTGCTTGCTTCACCTCTGCTCGCCAAAAGGCCGGTGGACTAACCATGAAATAACACCTGCCTTCAAATCCGCAGGAAATTTCTATGACCATTCATGGTTTCCTGGAGCATGCCTGAGCTGCTTGAATTTCCTTCTACTTTGGTCACTGTCAGACGATGTTTCTTTCGATGCTAGGCCCAAGCCCATGGTCTCACCTGGCTTTGCCTCACCGCGCTCAAATACAGCGTGTGGAAAGCAGTGCACCAACCACCAGCAAAAGCCCTCATGCTGGCCTCGAAACGTCCCCCTCGCTTCTCAGGCTGCAGGCTCCCTTCCTGCCCCCGCAAGAATCTCAAACGTTTTGGGGACAAAGGCGGCTGCTTTGCAGGGCGCTGGCAAGAGCAGGACCACCCAAGCGATGGCTCCAAAGATGGCTCCGGAGAGCAGACTGCTGCGTCAGGACATTTGACTTGTGCGCAGCCATCCCAGCGCGCCACTGTTTTCCTTTCCACATGAATGGGCCTCACACATGAATAAAGCCCTGGAAGAACATCCGACTCGGCCCAGAATAATTGCCATCCCCTACAAACGCGCATCAGCCTGCAAACTTCTCCCTGGCCCCGTTACAGCCGGGCGGTGGCTTTCGATTCATGACACAGCCTTGTTCTCCGGTGAAGAGGAAGCCCAGACAAAATGCCGTTTTGTGCCCCAAAGCAGCGGCATCAGCAGCCACAGCAGTGCCAGGCTTTACCCCTCACCACCTTGCAGTGAGGTGCACATCAGGTCCTCGCACCACTGGATGATATAAGAGCAGAGCTGCTTTCGGCACTGCAAGCCTCTCCTTGCATATCAGCTCACGCGTGGCCTAAGAGGAGACAGGTCTCTAATCTGTCTCCAGTTATCTCCCAAAAGGCAGAGTCCACCAAAACGCCTCCTACGGACAGCAGGACTGCCAAAACTCAAAGCTAGCCTGATCCTCCCAGGCCTCCTAGATGAGCAGGGGTCCTTCTCAGGGTTATTTTTATGGCTATTTATTATTTGTGCCAGATGCCTACAAAATGGAGATGTCTAACCAGCCCCTCCACTCAGCCAAGCGCAATCGAAGCCGTCTCCGGACGGAGCCTTGAACACCTGTTTTCAGTTCATTAGCTGGGCCTCCCTGTTGAAAGACACGTTTTCAAGAACCATTTGAGGGCCAAAATTCGCTCAGATTTAAAACCTGACCAGAAATAACTGGATTGAGCAGTGAGCAAATGAGAGCAGAATTCAGACTTGAATTTACTGGAATCTCGCCCATTTTAGAGGGCTCGTAAACATAACAATTCTTCCATAATCTATCATCCTTAAAGCCAAGAATGCGGGTTATCCTCAGAGCTGTTGTTCCAGGAGTGGTTATTGTAACACGCTGCAGTTAATGCTGTTGGAAGCCAGGTGTTCAATAATCTCAGACCACAGAGAATATTATAATTGTTAGCACTGTAATGATAGCAAGTGATTTTAACAGGCAGTCTGTATTAACAGGCTCGCCTTAAACAGAGGAGCAAGCAGCATTTTCAAGCAGAAACTGGATTCAGCCTCTTTATTTACCTGAACAGATGTTCACTGTGATATTTCCAGAATCCTAGAGTTGTGTATTTGTCAGCGTTAATGTGATTTCCAGGAGCTAGTTTGCTTTAGAAACTCATTTTCTCATTCAAATTGCAACCGTCACCATTTTCTGCTTTGTTTTTCCTCTTTCGCTCATGATTACCTTCTTCCTGAGTTTTCACTTTTCTCTGGGTCACCGAGTATGGCTCTCTTCTAATTACTGTCATTTTAGCTTTTGTACAACGCTCAGTCACACCAGGATCCGGGCTGCATAAATAAGTAATACATTTGCTCTCTGTAGTCTTTGGTAACCAAACCGAGCTCTGCTCATGTCATCCGGCAGTGAGTGCGCATCAGCTGCCCGGCTGACTCGACACGAGCTACCCGAAACAAAGCACCAGGGAGGAGCCGGCAGAAAACACCAGATCCCACAGTCCTGGGCAACTTTTGGCTTCCCCACGCACAATTTTTGGATCCTTTCGTTTGTGTTGGTTTAGAAACTGATGTTCTAGTCCTACTAAAATTCCCTGATGTGGATACTCATATACCAGGCTAAAGGTACTCATGAATTTATTCTGCTACTGATGAGGCAGAGGAGCAGTCACTCTAAAGGCTTTCTAAATTAACAATATCATTGCAAAAATCACATGCCTAAGAGTTAAATCAACACCAGAACTCGGTATAGTCCAGGCCTTCAGCTGGAGGGGCCACCACCCTCTGAGGCCCTTGCTGGGCGGCCACCATCACATGCCATATGTAGAAGAATAAAGATTATTGTCTTTAAAACACCAAATCCTCTCTGATTGGAAATTCATAGCCCTTTAGGATCAGGTCTTGCATTTTGCTTGTAGTGCTTTTGAGAGCACTATCAGAAGGGGAAGAAGGTGGTTAAGGCCTAGACAGACTGCTAGCTAATAACCTAGCTGTAACGACTCCAAGTGTTTTGTGCATGCTGCGGCCAACAGGACATCACTGCCTGTCCATTATATACTATCTCATATGGATATGTCCTTCCAGCTTCAAGAATGAACAACTACAAACGTAACTGCAAGACAGTGATGTACTTCTGGATCACAAAATGAAGTGGCACAGAGACTGTGCCAGTGCTAATACTTGAACATATCAGAGGGCTATAAAGAATTAAAATGTGTCACTGTCCTAGGAAAGGATGGAAGACCATCACAAGTAGCTTTGAAACAGACCCAGCGCTTGAGGCCAGGAAAGAGAGAAATGGGTTGTGAGTCATCAGAGCTGCGTCAGCCAGACTCAGATCTCTGTGACTGCAAAGAAGATGAGACCCAGCAGAGGTAAAAAGAGTCAAATATTTAGTAAGCCAGACAAGGATAGGTACGCATGATGTGCTGTTCTCATTATCACTCAATTTCTTTAACGCATTTTTGCTGTAATAGATAGTACTTTGCTTAAGAAAAGCTTCATCACAGCTGCATACCCAGTCACTGCTCCAGAAGGAACAGAAAACTGCTGCTACAGAGCCAGGTTGGACCTGCCACGGTTACCACTGACGATGCTGCGAGCCAGTGGGACAGTCACAAACCCAGCTGATCGCAACAGATCTCGGACCAGAGCAAGGGTCCGCAGGGAAGGCCAGCAAAGGTTACAGGAGCAGTAAGCTGTGGCAAGAGCCATGCAAAAAGTTGCCAACAAGAGTGTTAGCAATAACATAACTATTTTTTTTCTTCTTCTTTCCAGGAAATGACTTTGCTTTCACCTCTCCTGATGCAGTTTAAAACTCCTGTAAGGATGCAAAGCAACACTTGAGACTGTTCATTCAAGTCATCTCCAAGCTGCTTCTTGCAAATACTCAAAGGAATGAACTTTCGTTCATCTATTCAACTGCACACCAGTCACACACGAACTGAACTGAACCGTTTGCAAGCATCCAACAGGCTGGAATTCAGTCACAAAACTACTCCTTAAACAGTACCTTCAGGCATACAGATTCAGTAAAAAATAACATTGTCAACAAACACTTTGTGAAAAGAAAGAAGGACATTCGCAAAGGAACCTCATTCACAGTGACAAGCTTGGCCTGCTCTCCTAGCACACAGGACCGACTCTAATTCAGCATGCTCTTCAATTGACATCTGCTATCATTCTGATGCAGAAGGACTTTCAGTTTTGCATTAACTGAGAATGGTGGTTGAAAACCTTTAAGCCATTTTCAGAGGGACCTCATAATTCAAGAGAATCTTATCCAAGGACTTTACCTTTATATTCCTATCAGAAATGTTCTCCCATTTGTCTGGTACCATGTAGATGCATTTCTTTGTAATGACATACCAATTATGGAACAGCAGCTAACATGCTCCTAAGGATGAGGTAAACTGAGTCAGCAGAAAGAGCTGTCCCTATGTCTTTAACGCAGAAAGCAGGATGAAGAAGTTGGTGCATTATGTTCCAACTACAAAGGTGGGCTCACACGGCTCTGCTCTAGCAAGAAATACTAATGAAAAAACAAAGATGGAGAAGAAGCGTTACATGACCAGTACTTCCAACAAATTAGATAGCAGCTTCTGAGTTTACTTCAGTGTCAACTGTAACTAACGACTACATTAAAAGCAGATCTTCTCCAGAGTAAGGCCAATGCAAAAATCATAACCAAGCATTAGAAGAATTAAACTAAGGATCATTTCTCCATCAGTTTTTGACAAAATGGAGTCAAAGGTTTAGGCAGGACTTACGCATTTTTATCAGTGTCTCATTATACTAGTAGCATCTTACTGTCACTGTAAGAAAATTTAATTCTCTACAGCCTTGCACAGTCCTTAAGTCTTTGTGCCAGAAAGTCAAGCCCAGTAGAATATTGCTTTCATGAGTCAGGAAAAGCTGTTAAACCCTTTCCCAACAAGATCAATGCTTGCGAGAAGGTAAAGTGTTTACAATGAACAGTATCACCTTGTTACCATAATTTCACAGCAGCATAGTGAAAAGGCCACATACCTCCAGATTTCTAACTACAGCAGATCTTCAATCTCATCTTCCTCTCTGCCGTAGGATTTACTCTCGATACTCATATGCTAACGTAGTCAAGAAGTCACATCATTCTAGTTTCAAGTAATCCCACGCTGTAGTATTTACTGTAGCCGGTCAGATCAATTACCTTCAACACCCTGCTCTTGGAAATAACCATTATGTTGTGAAGCTCCAAAAGAACTCAAAACACCCCCAACAGCAGAAGCCAAAATGTCTGGATAATGACACAAATTAAAAACACATACTGCCTGGAACTGCCAACAGCTGAAACAACACTGGGGAATTGGCTCTGACAGTATCTATTGCTTTGCGTTACCGGTCCCCAATCAGTACAGCATACAAGTGACTGCAAACAGGAGCAGCAAGTCCAAAGGTATGCAGACATGAGAAAGAAGTATGAAGCAGAATTGTTCATTCTAATGATCAGAAATAAAAACCAAACTCATGTACTGCTTTGCCCCTTAAAGTTGAGCACGGTATGTCTCCCTTTAGTATTAATGGCAGTTACTTTGATATTTATTTGACCCTTAGCAGGTATTTCAGAAGACGGGGTAGTATCTTATGCCCATACAGAAGGTACTTAACTTCCAAAGGCCTTGGAAAGCCCAGCCTAGCTGATTAGGCTACACAGCAAAGAGCGTACGGGAACCCAAAATCCTGATCCTGCAGCTCATGTTAGATCCATCAACCAATATTAATACCAAGCCTGTGATGCATTTCACATGTGCTAATGCAGAAAAGCTTTCAGAGATATTTAAAATTGTCACTGGAGGTGACATTCAGACTGGGCAGTTGCGCATGGCTGCGGAGCATGGTCCATGGACACACACTCGCTTGCACCAAGCATGAACACCAGCCACTGACACCGAGGGCTGAGAACAGCAAAATCACAAGACGGGCCAGAAAAATTCTGTCTCCCTTCACATAGAGAAAAATAGAAAAAACAGAAGAGAAAAACCAACGAAAACTGTTCATCAGATAGTTATAGCTAGTTAGAAACAGAAACCACAGCCACTTAAAGCTTGCGCACAGCAAAGTTTCTGGGGCACTCACCTCCTGTTTTTGTTTCAATTGAGACAAAAGCAGACTTTTTTGCAGTTTGTTTGAAAAAAACGTCTTCTTGCCTGCTTCAAGGTTAAGAATGGGCTAAGAGCAACAAAGAGAAGTAGGGAAAGGAGACGGGTCTCTCTGAAGCACCAGATGAGCTTGCTACTACTGACTTGATGCTTCTCGCAGCCTCCCACCCATGTCCTGTCCCGGGAGTCACCAAAGGCCCATCCTGGGCCCTGAGCCCAGCGCCAGGGCAGCACCAGGCAAGCAGCACAGCCCACAGCCACCCCACAGCATGTGGGGCACACCTGAGGAGATGCGGCCAGCTCAGTGGACTTCAGTGGTCTCCCTCAAGGCCACCCTGAGGTGTGCACAACCTCAATTCTCTTCCACAGCTCTCCCCAAAACTCTCCTACTCTTGTATTTAATGCAACCAGGTCCCCTTCTTCTGTATCAGAGGAGAGTCTTAACATCGGTACTTGTTGTCTTATCTGGTTTTCTCCTCTTCATTCCTAATTTCTCCATGGTCACAGGGATGTTGTTGAATACCACACAAAGCAGCTAGGCCAGAAGCTTTGGGGTTTAGTTTTTACTGGAAGAAGGGGTTGGGGGAAAAGAAAAAAACAAAACAAGAAAAATTTAGCTACACCTGGCAGAGCCATGGAGGTAAAATCAGCCCATGTGGAGCGCCACCAGTGTCACGGGAAGCACCAGATGCACACCAGGAGGGCAGCTGCCCTTGGCCTGCCTGGTCCATCCCCAGGGCCAGGTTCACCCTGCTGAGTCAAGGGGCAGAAAACCCCTTTTCAGAAAGACTGAAATAAAAAGCAGGAAAAGAATAGGCCCCAAAGTGCTACAAAACAGCTAACAGCTAATATAAAATGAAAGTAAACATGGCTTCTTGTCCCAGCTCTCCAAATCTCCGTTTGCCACCTTTCCTCCTCAACGCTACCTGCTGCCCTTGCCGACACCTTCTGCTACGCGTGGGGCTTTCAGGATCCCGTCCTACAGGGGTAGGAAGAAGCTTGTTGCCACGACCAGCTGCCCAACAGGCAATGCCCCGACAAGCCCTGCACACCACCTAACCCCTCTCCCGCAGGGCAGGAGGACAGCGAGCTCAACCCACTCCCGCTGCATGCTGCGAGCGGGGACCGTGTGGCCCTGGCCTTCTCGCCCTCATCCTGCACCACGCAGATCCGGGCAGCTTTCCAACACGAGAGGTCAACAGGCAGCTCTGCTCACAACTTCCAGACTCTGTCGAGGCTTTTGCAGTTTTTCTTAAAGTTTGATGACATCAACAAGGGCAACAAGCGTGGGAAGGGTGCTGCATTTGGGGGCATTTGAAGAACATGACTATGGGACATCCAGCACAGCAGCATGGCAGGTCACAGGTGAGTCATTTCTATACACACGCTGCTTTATGTCTAACACGCATACGAGGATATCTTGCAGCCCAAGATATCTTGCAACTCTGCTTCTGTATCCTTGCCCCAAACAGGCCTGGCAATCTCCGGTTCTGACTTCTGCAGCTTTCTAGCAAACGCGGGAATTTAACAGTTATCCAAAGCCACGTCAAAACACAGTTAGGCTCCAACTGTTTGGAAATATTCAAGTTCTAGAAATTTCCCAAATTCCATATCCTGACCTTGCTCGATTATAAAAATCAAGATGTGGCCCCTCCTATACCTTCCACCTGAAAAATAACGAGAGAGAGAGATAGAGAAAAGCCTGCCTTCCTTCCTCCTCCCCATCAATATTTTATCATAGCAAACACCTGTCATGCAAACAGCCCTGGGAGAAACAGGAGGTTCGGGGAACTGCCTCAACAGCAACACAGACACCACAGGAAACAAAACAACGTGCAAGAACAGCCGAGCGACTCTCTGCAGCGCAGCCCACAGAGCAAATGTTTGCGCGCTTCGGAGGGAGACGGCGAGGCCAACTCTGCTCTCGCTGGGAGGGTGCGCGACTGCAGCATCCCCCCCCAATTTCAGTTACGACTGCTGCAAAGGGCCTTGCAAACGGTGCAGACGCTTCACCAGACGCCCTGAGCTTTGCGGGGGGGGTTAAGCAATAGTCAAACGCAGAGAAGTCGCTTTGTGCAGTGAGTCACGAAGCTTCCAGGTTTGACGCTTGGAAGCTCCCTTAGAAATCCCCGTGATTTGCAGCGAGGGGGCAAGAGTGGGGAAAGGAAAGCAAAGAGCAAGAAACATGGGGAATCCTTCACGTTTTCCGCTGAAGGATTCAGAGTCAGTCTGCAAGAGCTAGCTAACTTCCACTGCCCAGGTAGGGAGCATTCGTCGCCTTTACATCTCAGAGAGCAGGGGCCAAGAAAAAAAATAAAATAAATAACTGATCATGACCGACTTCTACGGAGTCGGGAGCAGCGCGGGAAACTTCTCAGTTCCTGGGTCTGCATCTTATCCCCGGGACAAGCCCCCCTGGGCACCGGCACACCTCCCGCCAAGCTGGCTGCACTGTCCCCCGTGCCGACACCTCCGAGGAAGCAGACATGGGGTTACTGCAGAGCACGCAGGGACCGGCGAGCTTGGAGGCTGTTATTTCTATTTGAGAGACGTGATTTCAGGCCGAGAGACAATTTTAGACTGCACAAGCCTGAAATAACTCCGTAGGCCAAATTTATAACTTGTAACAGTCAGAACTATCATACCCACATGCCAGTTTATTAAAGACCCAAACACCACGATGACTTATTTACGCACTGGAACTGGCGGTCTGGCAGCCCGAGGAACTGAAAGCATCGCTGTCAGAGGGGCCGTGCCCCCTTCTCGCAGCATTCTTCTTGTCTCCGTACGGCTTTTGAGTCCTTAAACGCCATGGTGGGGTTGCTCTTTGTCTGCGCCGCGGGGTATTGTGGTTGCCATTTCTCATCTACCGTCCCCGAGCCCTCCCTGGAAAGCTGAGCAGGAACCTCAAGCCCAGGGGAAGCCAGCCAGAAGGGCGTCAAAGTACTACAGAAACCATTCTGCTCATCTCCACGCCACCATCCCCCTGGGCACCTAGCCGAGCGGTGCTGGTGTCACCTCCAGGAACCGGGCACCACCGTGAAATCCCGAGCACCCGCAGCCACCCGAACGAGCAGCAGAGATCTGTCTGAGCGGCACCAGGTACGATCCAACACCCGCCGCTCCGAGCGGGGAGGACAGCACGCGCCGCAGCGAAGCTATGAGTTACGGCCTCGCCAACCGAGGGACAACCTCCACCGAGCAGAGCGTCTCCATCAGTGCCCTGAGAGGCCATTCGACACCGCTGTACGCCGGCTCTCCTCCCATCGCGTAATGCACATTTCGCCTATCTTCTTGTGGGGGGGGACACTGCACGGCATCTCGTTTGCTGGTAACGATCTACACCGTCCCATTGGCCTTCCCATTGCAACAATCCACCTCTGCAGTCTCTCCTCAGCATATCTCCATTTTTGGGGCATGCCGTGAAAAAAAATACCCCTTTTGAATGGACTTAGAGAAGGTCATGACAAACAGCAGGTCACGGTCTGCTGACACGCTGCATGCTCAGAGGTGCTAGCGCAAACTGATAGGACATTGAAAGACCATGGTGTGTTTTAGGCAGAAACTCGCCCTTTTCTGGAAACCGGCAGTTTAAATCTTTCAGGACCCAGCCTTGTGCCACAGCTGGAGCCATTTTGCTTTCAGTTCGGTGCAGACCGCTAGCAAGGAATGACGTGTACGTACGCCCACACGTGGCACGTGCTCACGTGGAAAGCCTTCTTGCTCTTTCGTGGGTCTACCAGGGAGTCAAGGAAAAGCCTCTTGATTAAAACCATTTCATCTTTCACGTGAAAAACCACATGCTGGCCCCTGAAGTCGTGGTGATCGGTCTCACGAAGTCGATCTACAGTATGAATTGCCCCCGTATCTGTGACACACACGCTCCCTTCTCCCCTTTTGGACCCATCGCTGCGAGATCGTCTCTCCCCAGGACATGCAGCCTGTGGATAAGACTAAATTACACTATACAGGAAATATTGAGAAATCCTGTCTTTTTGGTAAGGTGATCCTTTCTAAGCATGAAAACCACACACCCATGATTGATGGAGTGGATACGCTTTCAAACAGTTAAATTATGCAGACAATCCCAAAAGCCAGAGACAGAGCCCATAAATGAGCACGTACAACTGTCTGCAGAGACAAGGGTTAACAATCTTATCTAGGGTCACCAGAAGAAATTCCAAGTAAAACCCACAGCACGCAGATTTCCTGCTTTCTAACCCAATGCCCTATTTATACCTCTCTTTCTTCACAATGCCAGTGACAGCTTTTTCCTCACTTACAGGCATGTTTCCTGCTTTTTGAGTTGTGACTTTCATTTGTAGCTCATTTCCATAACCTCAGAAATATAGTTTCAATGGAAGTGTTAAGTGTACTGATAAATTCTTCTTAAACCTAATTTAAAACTATGGGCCGAGAGAACGGGGGGAATTTACCCAGTATCAGCCAATTGAAAAATTACGCATTTCAAGCCCTTTCCTCGGATACAGCAAGGTTTCTCTCCGACTGATAAGGTACCGCCTTGCTGCTGGTGCGACAAATAACAGCGCCTGTTTCCAAAATACGAAGTTCTTAATACGATGGCAACTAGGCTCATCTGTGCACAGTGGCCTTCGCAGTCGGTAGTCTTAATCACGCAGTACAGCAACTATAACGCTCTCATCAGGTCTGGGCTCTGCCCCAGAGCAGCATCCAAGCAGTCCTCGATGTTAACTTTTCCATCCCTCTGTCTGATTAGCCCGTGCTTCACAAAGACTAACGACGCATTTTTCCATGTGCTGCTTGCACTTAAACCAGGAGAGCAATCCGGTCCTGCTGTCACTGCCGTCACTCCCTCTCTTGCCCCATTAAAAAAGTAAGAGCAAAAGACAGAAGAGTCTCATCCAGTCTGCTCCCCCGCCAGGGCATGAGCATCCTCAAAAACACTGGCTGAATGAGTTGCACTAAATAATGAGGACACATGGGGGGACTAAAAGTAAAGAAAGAACAAAGCACAGATTTGCTGCAAAAATTCTGCTTCGCTGGAGTTAGAAACAAGGCAACAGTTGCCTATTCGGCGACCAGCTGTGTCTGTCACCGAACAAAACAATATGGGCAGGAAGGGAGGCAAGCGGGAAGAAAAAACCCAAACAAAACACAAAAATTTTTGTGTGCTTATGCTGGAGTTTGAAGGCCCATCATGGAAAGACACGGTGACCACCTTGAAGTGTACTGGAGTGGAGGGATTCTGGGCAAGGAAGGACCGCAAGGGATGAGGGGCCCAATCTGAACTATGGATGAAATCAAGGAAAGACATTTTTAAATTCCTTAGGAGGAGAAGTATCCAGCTGGGAAACTGTCAGAATAACGCCCATCTTCCCGGAGGGGACGCAGGGAGGGAGAAGTCACGGGCTGAGACACTTAGAATAAGATTAAGCAAAGTGCCAGCAAGCATCCTTTAGGAACCAGCTAGTGGCAGCCTCAGCCAGGCTGCCCGCTCTAAGAGGACGTTTTCATTTCCTCTTCCTATCACTAATATTGCACCCAACTCATTCGAAATTACTCGTGGACAGCAGAACAACAAAAGCCACAAGCGCGAGGCCCCTACGCACGTGCGAGGTACCATGTAGTCACACGTCCTCCAGCTGACGTGGGAAGTCCACAGCGAGGGGTGTGAACTCTGCAGCAAGTCAGCTCACCCTTCTTCAAAGGCTTTTGGAGGTTAAAATCCCACATATATTCAAAGCCTGAAGCATCACCAAGACCAAAACAGTGTCATTTCAAAGATTAAGTTGAAAACATTAATTGGAGGAGAAAGGGAACGGGACCAGATAATAAAGCAACTGTCTCACCATAGTGTAGCTTCTTGCAGGTCCAGCTCTCTTATATTCAAATGCATGCAGCTGTATACCCCATATAAAATATTTGTGCATCCTACATAATTTGGAATCCTAACAAATAACTTGACTTCCATATTTTTTTGTAGCAGCAAATTCCATGAATTTTGCACTGAATAAAAATTTAGCAACCATGGCAGTTGCTAATTTCTGTTCTGTGCTCAGACCAGCCTTTCACTTCCCCATAATGATTTTAAAACATTATCCTGCTGTTCCCTTTTTTCTGTGCCTGGCATTGAAGAGCTCTGCAAACTATTTAAATAGTGCTGCTCTGGAAAAAAAAAAAAAAACTGTAAGGGAGAAAAAATTAAATTCAGTCATCACTCTACACTCTGTGAACTGTGAAAGTCTTGGGAACATGAAAAGGTGCTTTCTAAAGGATGTTAAGCATTCAAAAGATTAGACTGCAATGTGCAATTAAATGTGTTCCATAAACCTTTGTCAGAGTACCCAAAACCTTACTTCTGCATGAACTTAAAATCCTCCCACTGGGAGCTCGTTCAAGTGGTTTACTTTAAACCTGTACTTCAGATATTCCATACCTTTCACTTTTATAATTCTTCAACATATGCTAACACTAGCGGAGTTAATAGTAACTGACTAATTTTAAACCCTATGATTACTGGAGCTGATTTATATAGTAGCTTCACTTCACAATACTGTGAATCATGCACGCAGTAATTGCCAAGTTCAATTTTAGCTCTGTCATACTGAAGCATTAGTTTTTATGCCTCAGCTGTTGCCTCCTCCATGCTATAGAGGTAAGTTGATAATGCAGTAGGTTTTGCTGTTAAATATCATAATATTATGATACCCTATGTCAGATTCTTGCAAGCTTTGTGAGCTATGCATCATCTATTAACTAAATACTTTATTAAGGTAGCAGTTTGAAAAGGTTTCTATTCTAATTTAGCTCAGAACACTGAATAGTGAAAAAAATTATAATGTAACAATTTAATTCACCACCAAAACCGACTTGTTGGAAAGAAGCGTTCACCTTCAAAGCTCTGCTGCGGGAGTGGCAAAGGGATGAAACCAAAGTCTTTTCAACCAGTATCTCCAGGCAAGGCCCTCCACCCAGCACCCAGTTCAGCACCCAACATCGCCCCACGTCCCAAGGTACATGCAACTTAAGCGCATGTAAATAGGAAAAAACTGCTGCCCCAGTGCAAAAAACGAATAAAACTAGAAGCCACACTGTGTCAGGACAGGACACCCACAGACAGCGACTGGCTACGCAGCGATGGTACCACCACAGCCCTCCACGAGAGGCTCCTTTGTGCAATGCGAAAAGTGACGATTTTGCACGGGAGCACTGGACAGTTTGCGCCAGGAGACCAGCACAGCTAGATGTGCCGCAACGCTTGCGTGGTGCAGATCTGCAGGACAGCAGTGACCAAGTGTCGCTGGTCTTGCCCACCTCCTCACTGCTGATTGTAAGGATTTTGCCTTTCGCACACGCTTGCCATGGCTAGTAGCCATGAGCATGGGCACCACGGGGAAGAGCTGGCTCTGCCCTCTGTTTCCATCCCGGCAGCACGTACAGCCACGGGGACTTCGGGGCAGAGGAGCCCATGTCACGCCCAAGCGCGTTGCGTCTTGACCAAAGCATGGACGTCTCGGGGCAGTCTTCCTGCCTGCGAATGCAGCTGGCAGGGCTTGCATAGCAATAGTGGGACAAGATAAGAGAAAAGCGTGGAGCAGATCAGAGAAACCAGATACCCTTTGCTATTGCAAGATCAGCCTCTGCAGCCCAGAGATGAGAGGCATTTGCAAGAGAAATCCAAATTGCTGCTACTGCCTTTCAGCTGAATCAACATACAAAGCTAGACATTAGCAATAATCTCCTATTAGCGCTTAAATTCACCCATCTCTTGGACTTTATGCTTTAAGATTCTTTTTAGATGAAGTCTGCTCATACTGAATTTAACAAGCGTGCAAACTGGAAATGCCTCCTCTTTCCAGTCACGTATGCAGTTGATGTCCAAGACGATTTTTCTGGCAACATGAACTGAAGTCTACGTACACATACGTGCGCTTGGGTGCTACCAGACCCTCTCCGACGCCAGCTTGCTTTCAGCACAGCCAGAGCAGGGTACCACGGAGCCTGTGAGCTCATCTCCCATGCCAAGTATCAGAGCAGGCTTCGCGCCATCAAGCGATGCCCAAGCGCAGCCCCAGGGGCGGCAGCCTGGGTACCACCTCTGGGCCAGGTGGGCAGACAGGAGCTATCCTGCATATATCAGCTTTTATTACACACACAGGACAGGCAAATGATTCCTGACACAATCGCCATCAAAATGGATCTTGGTCCCAGCTCTGAAGTTCCCACACTAGATACTCACCAAAATTCAGGTACTCAGTGGTTTCCAGCCCTCCAGTGCTCCAGCTGAAGGGGCACAGATTCTGGCGTGAAAGTGAAGGAGTTTGTTTTTTACCATTCTTCTTTTCCAGTTTTCCAAAAGGAAAAGAATCACAAGAAAACACATTAAAGAGAGAACATCTTGCAAGCCACAGTTGTGCTCTGGCACGGGTCTTAGAGCAGCACCTGCCTGCTCCAGGCCCGGAGGCAGCTGTGTGCCTTCTGCAGCATTTTGTATGAGAAGGCAGGACATTTCAGACAGAAAAAGAAAAAGAGGAAGGAAGAATGTGAAAATTTCACAAAGCGTGTGGTCACTGGGAGGAAGAAATAGGATTCGTGAATTTTTCAAGCAACTCAGCTTGGATGACTCTGGTAAAACCATAAACCACGCGCCTTACACTTCAGGCGAATAGTTCACAAATGAATCGAGCAGAGCGCTCAGGGAACTCAGAGGTGGAACGGGTGCTTAGGCATATGAAGTGCCGTTTTTGCAGTCCACCAGGGATGCCTGACCAGTCCCATTTGCTTTAGAGCCTCTTGTGCAGTAAGTCCCGCTGAAACGCGGGAGCCCGATACAAACTGCCTGTGTCTGCATCAGACTCTGCATAATATAGCTGTAGGATGCTGACAGCGTCTAAATCCCCGGAGACCTTTTGGAGTTAAAGATGAGCTAAATCACACTTCATCATTTACATCACACCTGTACTTTCTTATGATCTCCTAATGATTTCAGAGTGCAAACTCTCCACCGAAGGGAAGGGAGAAACCACAGCCCAGCAGCGATCTCTCCCAGCGTACGACTTTCAGGAATAACGACTTGCCGCACCAGTAGGCCAGCTACGAACAACCCCTCGTGTGAAACACCGAGCGCTCTCAGCGCACACACAGAGCAGGATCATGCTCCTGTCTGGGATAACGCACATACCAGCAACCGCAGCAGCAATCCAGCACTGTGCAATCCTGGGAGTCTGCTAAAAAGAGTCTCGGAAAGAAATTCTCTGGTAGCAATAGCAGGGTCCCATTTCAGCTGGAGTCTCTAAACTCTACTGGACTGTGCATAGCTGCAGTAACAGCCCCGTCCCCATTTCTGCAATCTCCCACGTTTAAGCAAAGCCTTGCACCCATATTAGCTACAAATGAAGGCAGCAGAGCTCCCCCATCCCCGCTGCTCGTGCAGAGCTGGGACTCTCTGTCGTCACCACTATGCACTTGCCTGCAAAGCGGTCGGGGAAGTTTGCACCCTATAGGCACCTTTGCACCATATAAGCAAGGCTCGGAGCTTACACAGCACTTTCTACAGGGACGTTTTACCGCCAGTAGTTTAGTTACTTCACACCATCCACCACGAGGCGAACAACGATCTCCGTTTCACATTAGGGCAAGGAGGGACAGAAAAGGTAACTTATCACGCCTGACACAGGAAATCTGTGTCCCAGATAAGACAGCGCAGCGGGCGCTCCCGAGCCCAGATCTGCACCCGGAGCGCTTCTGCATGAACTGCCCGTTAGCAAGGCACGTGCAATCCTTCACGGAAAACACCTCCTGTCCACACTCGGGAACTAATCCCTCCACCAGGATCTCTTAGCCATTCCCACCTATGTTTTACAGTTCAAAGATAATGAACTAACTGGGATGTTAAGCTTAAAAGAAAATGTTGACGCCTTTGCGCAAAAAGATCTTGACTTTTCTTTTCAATGCTTTTAATTGCTTTAAAAAGTTTCTAAGCAACTTATTGCTTAGGAAAAAAAAAACAAAAACAAAACTTAGTACTTTATGTGAAAGAAGAGAGGCAAGCAGGTGGCCTTGATCACACAAGTCTCCTACCACAATGTTATGTTACTAAACTGAACATTTACACAGGTCTGAAAATTTGTTTGCAATGGGCACGCAGACAGCAGAGCTACCAGATGTCTTCTCCTAATATTTGCTAAATTACATCATTGTATATTGCTTGAAGACCAACCTGTGCCAAATTTCCAGAGGCCTCAGCACGCTTGCTATTTGTGCATCTGCAGTTTTGGTGAGCCGTCTCTTGGACGTGGTTCGGACTTAGGTGCACAGAAACCTTTCTGCACGCAGTCCTGTGCGTACAAGATGGATTGCTAGTCGTGCAAACCATCTCACACAACCGAGAGGTATTTGCACAATTACGCACAGACCCAGACTAAGCAGAGGGAGCTTTCCTATTGCATGCTACCGCATACTTGCAAATTTAGGTATGTTTGGGGGCGGGGGGAAGACTGCAGGTATAAGTCGCTGCTCTGACAAGAAAATAAAAGATGCTTCACCAAAGCCTATTTACCAATGTGCTGAGGCCACGTTTAAAATGCATCAGCGGCTTGATTTCTTCCTCTGGAGCTTGACTCCTTCCTCCTCCAGTTAGTGCTGCTGACACAAAGGGTCAACGAAACCTGCAGGCTTCCTCGCCACGCTGCCCAGTTAATTCCAGTTTCGAATGTAAGTGCTCTAACCAATTTGCTAGGGTGAGATGCCATTTCTCTTCACCGAGGTGAGCGAAGGGAGGAGGGAAGAAGAGGAGCATAAAGAATTACATCAAGAACCAAATTTTCCAGCTGGCCCCTGGAGACCTGTCTGCGCTGCACATCCTCACATCAAACTGTCAGCTCCCAGCATTCAGTCTGATCGGGGTTTATTTGCTCCAGAGGAGGAATTCATTTCGCACTCAACTAATGCAACCCCGAAGTGCTTTAAAACAATATTCCTCTAATGGAGACATTACAGCAGCCATTATTTCCCTGTTTAGAGTTAAACTAAGCAAATACAGAGGTAACTTTATTTTAAACAAGCTGCCATTGTCACAAAAAAAATGGATGCTAAATATCCTCCTCCACCGTCTGGGTAAGTTTAACTTCATTCTTTGCTCTTCTTTAAGATGACATACTCATCGGCACACCCCAGCTTGTGCAGCAACATGATGAAGAAACTAGAGGACACTTTAAAACCTTCCGGCTTAATGACAGTGAAGAAAGGTCTTTTTAAATATGTTTCATTTCATTCTTTGCCCTTATTTTCTAGAACAGCATAATTCTAATGACCCACTGAAAATTGTGTTACTTCTACGCTATTTTCAAGTATTAGGTTCTTGAAAGTATCCTAACTAGCTGCGACTTACCATTAGGCTTCATTTTTCCTATCTATCCCATCAGCCTTTAAAATGACCTGGAGTGGATCGTGATTGCTGTTTGTAGCCATATAAACCAAAAACAACTCAAAGGAAGCGAGCAGAACAGCTCTACAGGAGCCACGGTGCAAGCCCGGCCCTCGTCTCCTGTATGCCATGATACTACTTGCTCGGACTCCCTCCGACTTCAGTCCTATTTTACAGAGCTTCTAACTTCAGATTACATTCAAGATAACTGCACCTGGCTCGAGCTCGCATTAACAGCACTCTTTCATGAGAAATAGAGGAGTTATCAAATTATAGAGAGCAAAGAGCTCAGTAGCCGTAGCCAACTTTTGCTGGATTCCCTTAGCAGCTGCAGCATAACTGGCTTTGAAGCACGCACACACACATCAAACATGCACCAGCTGCCTCTTGCACCTCCAGAGTTATCACAAATTTATTGAGTTACTACAAATTCATACGTTGAGTCCATCATGCTCTGAGGTTCCCCACGCTTCCAAGAGAGGCTTTGCATGAGCATCTTTGATCAAAAAGATTTATAAGCAACTTTATATGCATTCAGGTGATTTTTAAATGTCAGCTTTGCTGAGCAGCAGGAAGTAACCTGCACAGGGGAAGAGCCCTGAACGGGGCGTCTGTCAGCACCCACTCACCACCACCGTGCAGGCTGTCCACTGGGCAGCTACCTGCAAGAGGAGACCTGTCTGCCATGGCCTTGTGACCGTGCCGGCATGGGCTGCGGGCCAGGCTGAACATGTCCTCCTGCACAAGAGCATCTGGACACCCAGGGTTGTCCCAGGCACGTCGTCCAGACACTGCTCCTTCCCGTGCTGTGGGAAGGCAGCCACAGGGCACAGGTTCTTCCTCAGCATCCCCTGTGCTCTTCTGCATCTCCTCAAGATCTTCTGTTCCTCAAGAACTTTTGACTGCATACCAGACAGAGAAGCAGGAATGAAGACTAATAATTTTTCCCACTCCCAGAGACAGTCACTCAGCTCTGTTGCTGCATTTTGTGCCGAATGTCCTCAGAAGTGCTGCAGAGCCATGCTCCTTCCCTGTAGCCCCAGCTGGATGCCCAGGAGACAATATATTCCTGGTGGTGAGTCACAGCAGTGTTCCTTGGCCCAAAAGGAGACACCATGGGGCTTGATGCTCCTTTAAAGCCAGCCTTCCAAAGCTGAGGCACCTTCCAGGCACGCTCTCAGGAGTCCCACCATCCCCATGTCTGTGCCTTTGGATGGGTGCAGATATATTAGAAGGCACCAACAGCTGCCTGAGGCTGCTGAGAAAATCCCCTTTCACTTTAAGACCCAAAACAAGTCTACCACACAAAAAACAGTGGTCAGGACACCAACACAGCATGGGCTGGATCTAGCCCATGAACCCCAACAAATAGCTACACCCATTCCAGTTGAAAAGTGTGGGGCTTGCAGTTTGACAGCACACATTTTTGGCTGAAACTCAAGTCGCACATAAACACTGTGTTCTGCGCACACGGGTCAGTTAATATAGAGCCTGACACAGCTGTGCTGCAGTCGAGGTCAATGGCATTAGGCCAATTCCTCCTAGTCAAGGATCCAGCCCAGTCTTCCTTTAATTCTTTGGCACTGCAGATTAATTGGCTACTGAGACAGGAATAGATGCACAGCTATCTAAGCATTCATCAGCCTTATAAAGGTTAATTCATTAGCCTTTTGGTTCCAGAGACAAATTCTGCCTTCACTTACACCTGTGCAGATTCACAGACTTTGACAAGGTTTGAGATGTAACCTGGGCACATTTTATCAATGAATTCAAATCTTGAGCTAAATCAGAAGGAGAAACAGATTTATCCTAATCCCCTCCAAACATTCATCAGCATCACCTGCCAAGTCAGCAGGATTTAATCTCTTTAATCTCTCATGAACAGTGGAGCAGAGAGCACTTGCTCGTGGTTCACAGGGAGGTTGGTCACACAGCAGTGGTGGTTCTCTTCCTTTTTTTATTCTGCCTGCCAAATCACATTAAGAAGCACTTAGAAATTCATTAAGGTCTCTGCTAAAAGCACTTTCCAGGTAAACAACCACTGCTGTTGCTACAGAGAGAGCATGCATGCTCCAGAGGAGGGTCCACACAACTTGGCATATTAGAACAGCTGTCCAGCCAGCAGCCTCTGTAGAAACATGGTGCTCTCCATGAAAAAGCTCCAGAACCTTTACTCTCATCTGCTGGCTGGAGGGGAGCGCGGGGAGACACAGCAAGTCTTCGCTCCAGACCACGTGCAGAGATGCGGGTGGAGATGCAATGATACATTTTCTGGTCCTGGTGAGAAACCACATACATCACATCCAGCACTGCCACAAACCCAATGATGAGAAACACAGGCTCTCCTGTAAAAAATAAGCTTTGATGTGCAGGTACCATGCTCTAGAAGCAGTTTAAATCCCAGCCCAGAGTTACTTTGGAGGGCTATTCATGCTTCCCACTAAAACCATCCACGACAATGGAACAATCAGGGCAGATCCCTCTGGATCAGCTGCTGATGGCTGCTCACCTCCACAAGCTGCTGAGCCAAAGCTGCCCTTGGCACAACACGCTTCATGTCAGCAGAGTTAGCACAGGGATGAATTTGATCCAGCACATTTTGAAGCAACCCATATTAAGAGTGTTAGCTTGTGATTCTAGGTTTACATAACACCACCAGATGATTTTGGCAGAAACAATTGGTATTAGCAAGGAAAACGAAGCATCAGGAACAAGCCCGCAGAGCAGAGACACCTCTTGCAGCAACCCTCAGGCTGCCAGTTGCTACAGAAGCAACACTTGGACAACAGGGAGAAAGAGGGGAACCTACATGAAGGGAACCGAAACCTGAATTGCAATGAAGATGATCGAAGAACTTAGCTTTCCTATTTTGTCTCCTCACCCCCTCCTGCTCCTCGGACTAAATGTTCTGCTTTATTAACACACTGTAATCAAGTCTGGGCCACATACAAATATTTTGAAGGAGGAGAACAAGGGAAAACTGTCTTGCGCAGGGCTCAAAGACATAACGTCTGAGCAACTCCTGCTGAGCAGCCTTTGGCCCTGCTGACATGAGTTGAGGAGTTCAGCAACAGTCAGGCAAGAACCCAGACGCGCTAATCGCTTTGGCTAACCAGGCACTCCAAGCCAGGCTTTGTCGCCACATCGGGCTAAAGAGGGACAACTACAGCAGTTGTGCTCGGAAACATTAAATATGCAATTGCACAGACTTCTCTTCATGTTGTTATTTCCAAGCCAATTCAGCCGGGATGTTGCTCGATTGGCAGAATGGGAGATTGCATTCAAGCTCCAGAATAAATACAGCAGAAACCCCAAAGAAAGTTCAATCTCTCCCTTGGCCTCTCTGGTGGCTCCAGCTCTGACAAAGGTGATGAGCACCACCAGTTTCACGTGCCCCATCTAATCCCAGTCGCAATGTGTACACCTGTACTCAGAGAGCAGGACTGGAACCACCAGCCCTATTTCACAGCATCTGAGGACACCTGATCCCCTCAGCTCTCTGACCTGATAGTCTAGTGATGGGAAGATCCGTAACAGCACCTAAGAAATCCCCAGGCCACACAGCCTTCCTGTTACAACTGTGCTAAGCCTGGAGACAGCCTGCTCGAGACATTTCTTTGCCAAGAGAGGATCCTTTCCAAGCTGGCACTGTCCCCATCCTCATGGCACATCAACAACCAACACACACTAAAGCTCTAGATCTAGGAGCTCACTCTTCCTGTCTTTGAGGCACGATCAGTCAAAGACAGCCCTATAACGCCTTTCCCAAAATGCTGTCCAAGATTTTCCAACTCAGGAGGCAAATGAAAAGCCCTAACAGAGCTTCAGAACTTCGTAAGACAATTTCAGAAGACAAGTGGATGCTGAAACCCACACCTCCCAGATAATTAATTTAGAGCAGTGCTTTCCAGCAGACAGAAACTGGATCTATGGTTTAAAAGGCAGCTCGTGGAGGACAGTTCTGAATACAAGGCCTTTAAATGAATCAAACTGATCCAAATCAGAAATAAGTTTCCATGATAAACCTGGATTTGTCTGTTCTGCAAGGATATTTTGATACTGACAACCTCATCTTTACATTTATATTTCCAACAATTCAAGACTGAGTGTCTGCTCTAGGGGCTTATAGAAGACCCTAACAGAATTATATTTCAACTTGAGGGTGCTCTTCTATATCACTTTTGCTTAGTGTGCACTAGTGTGAATCTTACATTCAGGAACTTGCCTGCTGGATACTACCAACAGCAAAATAAGAATTAGGCTTTCGGTTCAGCTGAACATACCTGGCATGTTAAAAAGGGACTTAGTGCGACTCCAGCAGAGTCTGCAGCCTAGGAACAGGGAAGCTGCATGGTTGGAGTAGCATCACGCTGCCATGGAAGGCAAAGGAAAGCTGCAAGAGTTGCAGATGCTGGTAATTTTGGACTAGGCTGCTCTTGTTTCTAGCTCTACTCTAATTTCCTCTCAAACTTTCACACTGTGACCCTTCCAGCCAAAACAATAAAATAAATGAAACCCTGTGCTGTAATATGAATAGTAACATACTTAGGGAAAGGATCCCTGAGCCAACTCTGAAGTCTGAAATCTGGATCCCTGCTCCTACAGGATGTGTTTCTAAATCTCACTGCTTGGAAAACACGCAGTATTCACTGAGGCATTTTGCATTTTATTAATTCTAACTAAATGTCTTTATATTACTAACTTCCTAGTTAGCATTTGATTGCAGCCATCACCACTGAGACTTGCACTGTACTGGAACTGCAAATCTGAGGCTCTTAATTGGTATGGACTGTATATTGATATTTTCTCTCCTGCTATTTCAGTCCCAGAGTGCCATTGGAATCATTTTAGATACAAATGGTGAAATCTCCATACCAAGCTGTATCCAGATAAAGTAGAAATACAACGCCACAGGTAGAGCAGGAACACAATCACCTCCCATTTGTGAGATACTTTCCCCAAATCCCCACCAAAGAAGGGGACGTTTTGTCCTTCCAGGGCCTCGCTAAGGCCCCCTTCATATCCAAAGGCAGTTGCAGAATTGAGCCAAAGGTTTTAAACACGCTGAAAAAAAAAGTTTACTTCCAGCAGGGGCTAACATAACAAGGAAGAGATCTGGTTCAAATGACCCTAAGTTGGATCTAACTTCAAAGTTAGAACCAGACACGTCCAGAGGTCCCTTCCAACCTAAGTTATTCTACGATTTTAGACACATATCTGTTTCAGTTGGGCTTCCACACAGATTTTGGTACTCCACTTCCACAGATGACTGAATTTGCATATTATTATCCCTACCAGGGGTCTGGCCTCCCCTGTAAAGGTCACGTAACTACATCTCAACCACCTAACTTACAGGGTTGCAAGCTTACAAAGCTAAAAAGACCATGTCAGTAATATTTCCCTCCCTTCAAAGCTGAACTCTTAAGCCAAAACCTGCTTTAAAATAATTTTCAAAAGCCTCCACTCTGGCCTGATTTAAATCAAATAGTTAAATACTCCACACGTACAATTTGGCACAGCCACAGCAGAACTATCTGGTTTGCAAACAGACGGCCACCCACAATTAATTTGCCACCTTGACACAGAAATTCAGGTTGTCAATTAATTAAAAAAACATGCCCCTAGTCTTCAGTTCACTTTACGACCTGCAGTCTTTCCTTCTGGGCAGACTCCTTATCTCAAGAGGGGAGGGGGGGGAAAAAGTACCACCTTACAGTGAAAACATGACTTTGGTTTTCTTGGCATCTAATAAGTGTTGTTCTCAGCTTTAACAGATTTATCAGGTTTAAAACCAACATGTTGCCAACATCCGTCTGGGGTAAAGGAGACCAGACCATAACTCCAGCGCCGGTTCCTAAATATACAGAGATTGAAGCCCGAGTGACCTCACTGTCTGGCTACACAGTTAGATCCATGCCTCTTGCTGGAAGGTTTTTCTTCTGCTTTCAAGGGCTGTTTGATCTTCAATCAACAATGCTTATCAGCAGTAAAGTCTGCCAGCCAGTCCCAGAAGTTTGATATTTTTAACAGCACATTCTTCTTCTCCTTTTAATGCTATTTAGAGATGAGATAATGCATCGGGGGGGGGGGAAAGAAAAAGTTGCCTCCCCGAGTTTAACACTGACAAACAGAATAGGATCCTATCAGGAGAAACAAATATTTCCTAGTGCTGCACCAAGCCACAGCTTCTGTGGTTCATGTTTTTCCCCCCCTGCTCAGTATTTCTGCTTTTTCTTCTTCAAGTGACATCCACATGCCTTTTGCACCCAGCCCACACGCTGAGACAGACCAAGATAATTCAATTAAATACTTTTCCATACCTAGGTCTTCCATGCAAAGAATTTCTTTAAAGTTTTTATAAAATGAAAAGCACTTCCACACTGTCAAAAGTTTCTTTCCTTCCAGTTAAGGACTCCAGGGTACCTTGCCCCTCTTCCGAGGGTAGGGACTAGGCTCGGAGAATAAGCCATCCTTCGGCAGCACACGTCACCCTCTCCCAGGGCTGCACCACCCGCAGCTCCCAGGCAAAGACCAGGCGTGGGCAGCCCTGGGAGCATCTTCCCCGCAGCTATAGAGGGAAAGAGATGGTGGAGGTGGAACAAGAAGATGGAGAAAGGAGCTCAGCCTACACCCAGCAGGCCTCAGCCTTTCTGCTACAACTGATAACCAAAACACCAAACTGACACCATTTGCTGCTGCATGCACGAACAGCAAGCAGCAATACGAGCCCTACAGAGGAACCAGCACAATTCGAGGCCATGTTCTCCATCCCCATCACCTGCCCAGTCTCCTCACCCACCCAGCATTGTCCTCCTTCACACCACAATGTCGGATTTCAGAGTTTTCAGATGGTTTAACATCTTGTAATGAGACATTCAGTACTACCACCTTCCCAAGGAGCAGGAGGAGATGGTCAGGAAAACAAACGGTTAGGTCCATCAGGTTGGAAAGCTGATCCTCCTTCATAGCTGGCAACGTCGAGATCCRCGTTTCCAGAAGAGACGAGCCCTTCAGGGTGCTCAGGCTCTGGATACATCTCTCCAGAGACCAGGTCTCCTCAAACAGACGCTCAGTGGTCAGGAGAGCTTGAATTGTTCACAGAAATAACACCCCCAAATGCCTGAGGTCCCCCCAGATGAGCTGTCACTTCTGGAAGCAGAGGACTAAGACTCAGTTCGCACAGAGAGCAAGTGGCAGAGCCACAATGCAATCCTCATCTTTTGGTCCTGACCACAAGCACACGAGAAGGTCCAGGCTGCACCCCGACAACACAAACCGGGCAAAAAAGGTGCTGATTTTCCCTACAGATGAGAGGCGAGAGGAGCGCTGCGCATGGAGGCAGCCAGCGAAGACAGGGACAGAGCCTCCCTGATGAATCCCAGCAGCAACGGAAAGCCTGAGTCATCGGTAGGTTTTGTGGGAAGAAAACCTGCTAACATGCTCGAGCTAATCAGCTAACGGAGCCCTCGTCACTCCCCAGCGACCTCCCACAGCAGCGGAGGTGGAGCGGGACCCGCCGGCACGGGCAGCCCATTCCCACCGAGGTCCGGGGAAGTTGGGTTTTACCGCATGTCCCTCCGCAAAATAGGGCCCGATAGTGCCGCCGCAATTTCCTGGCTCTCGGGAGGTTACGAGGTCCTCGGGAACACAGGAAGATCGCACCATGAGAACAAGAGGCTGGGTGCTCAAAGCAATAGAGAAAATCTACATTTTACTTCAACCGCTCGTGCAATCTGGCCTTCTGCGACCACACTATGATTAGAGGTCAAAAACCTGCCTCGGACTAAGAGTCACCTGATTTCCTCAGATAAGGTTCCTCAGAAGCAGCGCACAGTAACCAGTATAAACCAATTTTCAAGTAATCTTTCCATAATAACAATTACTGGTACAGGGCCCTAATTTAACACTTACCCAACAGATGCATTGGCCATAAAGCTGAATGGAAATCGCAGAGTCGTCAGGAAGAGATTTAATTATATCTGCAGAGGTCAACCAATCTATGCAAAAGATTACGGCGAAGGAGAGATATTCTGTGGCATAATGCAAAGATTTAGCCTGCAGGCACCGCAGCAGCCAATTCCATTTTTCAAAGAGGAGATGGCATCCATCAGAACAAAACCACCAGAAGGAAACAATAGATAGAGGGGGATGCACATGATTAAAATATTTAAACCTGGCCGTATAAGTGCGAAAACAGGCAATTTAACACCGTTCTCAATCACATCCTTTTGAGCGGTTTGATTATTGCTTGTTTCAGCTTAAGTTTTGTTGCAACATTTCCCCCCTCCCTGCTGCAACTGAACTACACGTCCCCAAGTATAAGCTTTAATTGTATAAAAACGTGCGTGTAAAATCACAAAGGTGGAACATTAGAGCTCAAACCTCCAATTAGAAGTTAATGGCATCAAAGCTGGAATCATGCTAACACTTTGCCCAGACTTCAGAAATGCAAAATAAAACATAAAGAAGAGACTGAGAACGCGCTACGCAACAGCTTCAAACAGAAGCCTCATCGCCACTGGACGGAAAATTGTCTAGGCAAACACATTAGCAGCACAATAACTTATTTTTAATGTAGAGCTGTTAGGAAAACACAATTATATGCTTCACTTATACTGAAAGATATAACCCAACTTATGGTAAAAGCATTTGGAGCTCGTTTCGTAAGAAAAGGGATGAGCGCAAAGGTAGTAGGGAAGAACGCTGCCCCTGAACGGGGTGACGCTCCCCACTGCAGCGGGTTTCCAGCCAGCGAGCCGGCGCGCAGAAGCAGAGCCGTCCTCTCCGCACACCCCTGCACAGATGAGCGCAGAGACGGAAGTAATGCAAAGGCAGAAGGTAAAGGGAGGGTTTTTTTTTCAAAACACCGCAGAAAAACCATAATGATGCCAACAACCGCGACAAGAGAAACCAGCATCACCCGTTGTCAATTCACAACCAGCAAGAGCAGGGCCCTGAAAGAGCATCGCGTGGGCCATCAGTGCCCTCTGCCCTAGTAACCACCGCCGGAGCGAGCAGCGGTCCCGTGCGCTACACTTTTTAACTATGGGATGCTCCATTATGAGGACAACACAAAATATAATTTATCAACAGAAATGATTTTTTCCCCATTATGGGTGCATAAAACTCATTCCGATGTCTGTTACAAGCTCAGAGGTACAGAATAATCCCGGAGCTGTTAATGGATTTACTCCATCGTTATGACAGTATAACGCACAATAGGCTTCGGCCCAGTGATTTAAAGGCCAACATTTATAATTGATTTATTTATGATGCTTCAAATCAAAGAAGCTTGCAAGATTTCGATCCTTCCTTTTTTGGCCTCTTGGTGCTACAAGTGCATAGGACTTTCAGGGATCAGGCCTTCAACAGGGTTATTCAAAACTGGCCCTTACAAACACGTTGTTATAGACAAGTCAGCCTGGCCTTCAAAGTATCTCTATTATTCCAAAAGAAATCAGATTAAAAGCCTTCCCTCCGCACATACAGGGAGAACAACAGTTTCTATGAATGGACGGGCATTCATATTCAGGTCTGGATCTCCGACTTAATAAAGCCCAAGGCAAAAAAATCAAACTTCAAACACCTTCTACAGGGCAAACCAAAGACCGCTCTGGAGAAAGCAGAGTTGTCCCCCTGAGGAGCTCAAACACTTTATGAGGAAACTGTTGCCCATACTGGGGGCATAAATCAACATTTGCAAATCAACAGGAGCTGCCTGCCAAATGAGAATAAAATGGACCTCAAATTAAAAATTTGCTGGACTTTGTTCCCCATCCAGTATCCTCTATCTCCAAAGAAAGATTTATGTCACTTCAAAACAGAACTGGCTTAGAAAGTAAAAAGGAAAAGAAAGTATTTTATCTTCCAGAACGGCAAAGCAATTCTGGAACACTGAAAAAGGGCCAGTATTTATCACTGCAGTTTACAATGTATGGTAAAAGTCAAAACAAAACAGAATGTTCCATAAGACTGTGCTCATTAGATGGACCCTGGCTTACACCAGCAGGTCAGATGCCATTTCTGCAGAGTTCTTAAAAGAAGAAGGGAGCCTGGGCTGCAAATTAATACTCATCTCATGACTAGCAGATTTTAATTATCCATAATTTATGATGGCGTATTGGCAAAATAGGTTTTGTCAATTTGTCAGCCTCAAAGGCAAGATACAGAGTGTATCTGAAGATGCAAAGTAACAGAGCCCTATTAGAAAGATTTGGGACACCAGCTTCAACAGTGCTGTGGGCTACCACAGAAGTGCTACAGGGTTAACAGCTTTCCCTGATGCGGGCACGTAACTCCCGTTAACAGCAGGAGAGGCGGGAGGTCCCCGAGGACCACAGGCCTTCCCAGGGTCACAGATGCATGCTTCCTCCACCAGGAATTCACTGCTCCCAGGCTGGGTCCTTCCCTTCCTCCCCACCAGTCATTGCCCTAAGTGGAAATCTGCGATCACCCCGACCAAGTATCAAAACACCAAAAATTATATATTTATAATATTTTATATTTAAATTTGTTCCTGCAGGAAAAATATAGAGATGTTAATTCACTATCCAAAGTTCCCCCCTAGGGACAAGGAAGCGGGGCACTGCTACATCGCTTCTTGGGCATCGCAAGCTGACAGCACTGTATATACCGCGTGACACCCCGGAGAGCGGGACACTACGCTTCGGCAGGATTCCCGGCATATACCTCCCCTTCAAAAGCAATTTTGCCTGTGCTAAGAATGAAAAACTCCCTCCCATGCTTCGTGGGCCCTCAAATAACGTAAGGATCTGCGAACATCCTTCCGTGCCAATAATTCAGCTAACAAAACAGAAACCTTCACTAAAGCACTGCTAAGGGCAGGATGAGTCCCCAGGTTAGTAAACTGCATTTTTTTCTCCCATGGCTTACTTATGGTGGAACGCAAGTGCAACAAGTCTCCTTAGAGATTTATATGAACCTAAGGGAGGGGGAAAAAAAAAAAATCGGATGGTCTCCATCCCGTATCATCTCCAAGCTGCCGGGGAGCATCGGCCTGCGAGCAGCGGCTCCCCGGGCACCCAGAGGTTTGGGGTTTGCTCCTCTTCACAACCACCCAGCCTCAGGCAGGCCAAGCAGCCCAGCCCGGGGGTCACCCGTCACAGCCCGAGTTATTCTGGGTGCTGGGGAGTTCATCTTCCTCTGCCAAGATCCTCCGAAGGCCTCACCGCCGCACAAAACCTCCTCGCAGGCGGTGGTCAGCAGAYGAGGAGGCTCCTCTCCCCCCGCGCACGGGGCGGTGGGACCCCTTTCTCCRCCTGCGGGTTCGCAGCCCCTCGCTTGTGCCCCGTCCCTCCCAGCGGCTCCCGTGGCACGGCCTGCCCGTCGGCCGGCTCCAAACCCAGCAGGCGCCRGCATGTCCCCACGAGGAGCCCGGCACAGCACCCCGAGCCTCCTYGCCGAGAGGTCAGACCCGATTCCTAGAAACCACCCTGGGTTCCCCCCTCACACACACATTTTCCTTTGCGAAATGGAAATGCTGGTGCACAACTGGCACCTCAGCAGCTGCAAGGAGAAACCGGGGCTCCCCGCAGGGCGCCGATGAGATCGGGGACCTCGCGACAGCGACGATGGTGCGTGCAGCGAGGGCACAAACCAACCGCATGAGCGTGCCAGGACKCTTCGGGCCGCGGAGCGTCTCCTCGGCGAGCGCCCGGCGGCTCCGCTGTATCGTCCGGCACGCTCGCCGGTGATCACGCGTTACCGACTTCGAGGGCAAAAGAAAAGCCCACGGCTGAGCAAGCAAGAGCACGGTGTGCGAGCGCTCCCCAGCTCGGCCCCCACGGGCCTCTGCTCCCGCGGCCCCCAGACACRCAACAAGGCACCCGACAAGCGGCAAGCCTGCCAGCTCTCCTCGGGCCCCCCCAAAAACCGAAGTGCCTCCAGGGTACCCACAAACTGCACTGCGAGAACTTCAGCTTTTTCCACCTCGTCCTACCCTTCCCCAGGGCTTTTGGAAGTGGAAGCACCTAGAGGCAGACGCTGGCGTCACCTGTCGCTTGGCCGAGTTGCCAGCGCTGACCAGGATCGAAGGGGTGGGGGACCTGCGTGAGTTTTCAGAGTTTCACAGGAGAAGGGTCTCCTGGCTCGGGGGAAGCGTGTGCTTAGACGGCTCCCGCTGGTGCATGCTCAAGAAGGTCCTAGGTAACAACAGCACACTAGTAGCGATCCTCAGCCACACGCCAGCCTGCAAAGGCCAAAGAAGTTCTCCAAAAGCAAAGGCACCAGATGATCCCCACTGCTGCCTCCTCCTCTGCACCCRGACATATTTTGACACTGCAGGTCGCAACATTATCACAACCAAGTCAACCTATTTTATATCTGGCTTCATTCCAGCAGCCTCATCTCACAGACAAATTTGCACCGCTCTGCATAAGCGAGTGACATTTGATAACTCAGAAAGAAAGAAAAAAAAAATTCCTGAATATCAGAAAAGGGTAAGTCATTTCCTTTCTTCCTCTTGCTGTCTTAAGATCTTCCGTAGCAGTGACAACAGCAGCATCTGGTGGCAGTGGTCAGTACCTTGTATGCTCCTCTAGTGTCCCATCCTCCCGCGCCCGCACCCGAGCTAGAAACACATCACTTATTTCGCTGCGCCGCGTTCTTCAGACACACGGAAGAGACGGCTCCTCCGGCCCCGCTCGCAGCGCGCCGCGCTCCTCTTGCCAGATGCGTAACAAGTAGCCTGCGATCAATCGCAACAGCCTAATCCGGGACTAATCTCCGGGATTCAGGCCATGGATGACCTCACAGGAATGGGGGCCGGGGCCCCCGCGGGAGGTGCAGGTACACCGGCRCGGCACGGCGCCTGCCACCAGGCCCCTGCTCCCGAGCCGGCGCGGCAGGAGCCCGGCGCTGCCGCCACGGAGAGGCGAGCGCTTCCCCGGCTGCAGCACTGGACACCCGACTCCGAGCCAAAAAAAAAAAAAAAAAAAGACTCCAAGATAAACTAGCTCATATTAATTGCTAAAAACTTCTTGGTACTATCAAGTTACTGCAACCAGCAGGATTTGGGGGTTGCCACAATTCTCCGTGGCATCGTGTGCTCCTGGACTTTAAGCTCTTGCACAGTTTATCAACTGACGTCTCGGCAGCGTGGATAATCTGCTCCCAGGTGGCTCAGCTCTCGTTCGTTAATATTTTAAGAGCATATTCAGTATTTTAAGAGCAGCAGCAATGTTAATAAAACAACTTGAAACTAGCAGGACAGGGATACAGAACAAATTGTTCCAATTTGAACGGTTTCCTTTTAAGACAACCAGGCATCGCAAAATGAACGGTAACTACTAGATTTGCTACAACTTAATAAAGAGATATAAATAAACCAAGTGACAGGGAATAGTTAAACATGTATAACCGATCAAAATTAATTTGCTACATCTGCGAAGCCATGCAGCTTCCCTTCTGTTTGTTTTTAAACAGAGTTTGATCCCGAAGTATTACAACAGCAAGACGAGCCGACGGCACCCTCAGCTGCAGCYCCAAAGCAGGAGAGCCTTTTCTCCCTTTATTAACTTTTTAAATGTAATTGCCAGAATTGGGCCCGCCAGGACCCAGCCACGGTTATATCTCCGAGCATAACGTGGCGATTTTCCCTCCCTCTAAAAGGCTCTGCTTCCTCTTGCTTTGTTGCTGAAACATCAGCGCTATTTGCCTGACCGTGAAGCAGGTGATACTTGCAGAGAAGTATTTCTCCCTGAAGTACAGCATCTATCTCCTTCGCTTCTGCTTCGCTCAGACGAAGGACGTTTCCTCAAACACCTCCGTCACCCCGCGCATCCCTCTCTCCTTGCAAAAAAAGGGTGTTTTTCCTCGCAGCTGCAGCGAGCGGGCAATCGAGGTGAGGAAGCTTTCCGCGCTGTGCCGTAGTTCTTCGGAAACGCACAAAACCTGGCTCTGCGTGCGGTACTTAAGAGAAGTAACTGCGTCGCGGGGTGCGAAGGCAGCGGGGTACTGACACGCGAGGGGCAGAGCCCGCTGCCCCCGGCCGGGGACCGGCGGCCCCAGCGCAGCAGCTCCGCGCCGCAGCAGCGGCACCGCCTTGCCAGGAAGGGGGAAAGAAAACAAGGGGAAAAGAGAAAAGTGCCCGACAACAACAACACCACCACCACACGCGTAAATCGCTTCAGGCGAAACACTCCAGTAGGAAAAATATTAAATAAAGAAATCCAAAAAAAAAACCCAAAACAATCCTCCAAAGACACATACTCACCCTGGAGCATTTCTCTCCTGGTCTGCACCTTTTCCGACCTGAACCACTGCCAAGCCCAGAAGAGCGGCACTTCAGACCCGGCCGCCTCCTGACCCCGGCGGCTCCCCTGCCCTCCCCTCGCCCTG
>NW_020450694.1:3580472-3590651 GCF_003343035.1 Apteryx rowi | reverse complement strand
GGCCCGGGCCGCCCCCGCGGAGGGCGCGAGGCCGGAGCCCCCCGGCCCTCGAGGGAGCCGAGCCGCGACGCCGCCGGGAAGAGGGAGGCCGAGGCCGCTCGGGCCGGGGCACGGGCGCCCTCCGGGGCCTCTGCCCGCAGCCGGGAGGGAGGGAAGGAGGCCGCGACGGCTTCCTCGTGCTCGGCCTTCCCACGGGGCAGGTCCAGCTCCCGGCCTCACCTCCGTGCCCCCAACACCCCCTTGCGTCCCTCTCCCCAGCCCTCACCCAAAGGCCCTGCCCAGTTTCGCTTTCCTCCAGCCCCAGCCCGTGCAAAGATGTCAAGTCTYTTCTTGTTTCTCTGCACGGACTCTGATGCCCACCCCCAGAAAAGGATGTTTTCCTTCCTGCTCATTCACCCTCGCTCCCCGCAAGCGAGCGGCTMGCAGTGGCCCAGCTCCCCCCACCATCAGCCGCCTAAGTAGGACCCCACCGCTGAGAGGTTACTCGTGAAAGGTCAGCACCTCTTTCTGCTCTCTCCCATCCAGAAGGGAAAAGACCGCCCATGCCTCCACAGTTGACTTCCTGCTCACCAGGAAGTCAATGGAGATCCTATCACCAACAGAGATCCCACACTCCAGTCACCCAGGCTGCACCAGTTTCTAGACATCGCTGTCTATAAAGACACCACCACTGGAAAGGTGACACAGCTTTCCTCCTGCCGTTCCCCACACCTCTGATATATCATGAGGACCAGCTGGGTGATGGCTTGCAGGGCCAGCTTGCACTGAAGGTCCAGCAGGTGGAGAGGGGGCCTGATTTGGGCAAGACAGGCTGGGCCCTGCCTGGTGGACACACAAGATTACTCCATTTTAGCAGCTGCCACTCATTTGCCCTTACCTTGCTTCTGACACATCAGCCACCACCTCCATGCTGCAGGCCCATTTGATCTCCCGCTTCCGTTTCTGTCCCTTTTCATGTCGGCCTCATCATATCTTCCTTTTGCTCTATTTGCCTATTCTCTTCCGCTCCAGTATCGTTTTTATACCGCTGCTTCCCTGTTTCTTTCTGTTTTCCCCCGACATCTGGTCCCACCACCCCCACCCTGGCGACACCCGGGGGGGATGCGGGGTGGTGACACCTGGAGCCGGACCACGCGCAGCCCCAGGTGCCGAGCGCCGGCAAGCCTGTGCCCGAGCTCGCAGGCTGTTACGCAGGAGCTGGAGCTCCCTTCGCGGTGCGGAAACTCGTCTCCCAACGGGCCCTGAGGAAACCGGCCCAGAGGCACACGCTGTTACGTATGGAGCGGTTTTGCAGTATGTTATTCTATTCCCAGCTATAGCGAGGTGCAGTAACCAATCCATATGCTCACAGATAGCTAGGACAAGGCTGATAAATTCTGTTTTCTAGCAAATCTCTGATGGAGATGACTTTTTTTTTTAAAACAACCTGACTATGAAGACACCATTGCAGCATGCACCCCAACAGGACTCTCTACAGCCTTACGCTGTAACTGGAAAATGGTGTTATACAAATATTTCATTCTTCAACAAGCTTCTTTCTTTGCAACAGCATTGCCAACTCCTACCAAAATTGGAATGGGCCAGGAGGGGGAGGGGGTTGGGTTTTTTTTTTTTTCTTGAACGCCAGCTTTAAGAATCAAGTGATTATGTAAAAATCGTAGCTCTCATTGAAATTAAAACAAGCTTTTAGCCCTCGTGATGGTGGAAAAAATTGATCCAAGGATAAAAATTGATTTGGGCACAAAACTACTTCACATTTATTATTTTTCAGACTGTATGATTTTCTGAAGAATCAGCATCGATCACTCCGTGTTTAGCACCAAAGCTGGCCAGCTCGTGGGCCTTGCCGCCAGGTAGAACTGCTCTGAGGGCTCTCAGTCCAACGCCTTACTGAAACGTGTCGTATTTAGCATTACAGTGTTGTAGATCTGTGCTCTGCTAACCCACCCTCTTCCTGGTTTGCACACATCCAAAACTGGCTGGGTTTCCTCTCTGTTTCAGCAGACACCGTACAGACGTGTCAAGTTATTAAAGCGTCATTATTTTTGTAAAATCCTCCCAAGTACAGTGACTAGTATATTATGAAGTATAAATAATTAAAACTAAACTAGAGTTGTCAAAATAATGGAACAAAGTGTATTTTATGCTGCATTATTCTGGCTTGTTTATCCACAAAATTCAGTAATTAGTAAGCAGCCTCTGAGTCATTAGTATGAATTAGCAAGGTTTTACTATATTATTATCTTTATTAATTATCATAATTATTATATTTTTTATATTGTGGAGACATTGCTAGCAGCTTTACAGTTAAGGCTGGATTGGCTTTTTCAGTTAAAGCAGGATTTAATTCTGTTATTTCCTACAAAAATTAACACATTTCATCACCAAACTTACTGTATCTCTTTAGCAGATACAAACTGATTTCTTTTAAATGACAGATATCAGAATAGTTCCATTCCAACCATTTTAAAAGCTCTTCTTTTCAAAATGTAGCAATGTTTTCTTAATGTCTTCTCAGATCCCTGGAGCATGAGATTCACAACAATCAGCCCTGTCAAACTTTGTACATTCATCTGCCTTCATTAGATCTCAAACAGAGACTGATCTGAAAAAAATCAGTCATCACAAAGTGTTATTCCTATTAATATCCATAAATCCTTTTTTTTTTTTTTTTTGATATACACCAAGGGAAGCTGGCAGAGAAAACGCTCTTCATCAAACGAACATTCTTGCAGCTCACCTCATGAATGTCTGCAGCATTTGTACTCATTAGACTGTCAAAAGAGACAGCCTGACACCCTCGGCTTCCCAGCCTGGACCCCCTTGACCAGGCCCTTGAGAGAAGTCCTCCGAGCTGCCTCCAGCCCCTGCGATGTCCTGCCTGTGCACCTGCACGGCTCTCTGCAGTGGAGGCACCAGCCCAGGCTCTCCACATGTCCAGTGCCTTCTCTAGCCCAGTTTTTCCCGTGTTTCTATGTATTCTATCTATTTTGTCCCTTAAACATAAAAAAGAGGAGGTGCAGACTTGTCTGAACTCCTACTTTCATCTAGCACTTTGGTGTCCCTCTCTACCTAGGACCAGAGTTATACAACCTCTCCCCTCGGAGGCAGAGAGACTTAACTGCACAGAGCTTCTTGGAGGGTGCAGGACGCACCAAACCTCCTACCTGGGAGGATGGGGTTGTCAGGGTGCCCTGAAGGGACTGCAAATCACAGCTATGAGACTGCCTCATCAGAGAAGCCAACTTCAGTATTTTGCTTATACCCCTTTGGCCTTTTTTCTCCTTTGGTCTTTTGCAAACAGACAGGGTCTCAGGGGCATAGTGCCCCCTGGCTCAGACCTTCCCTGAGCAGAGCACCTTCTCTTGGGATAGGGCAGTCTGGAGACGAGACAGCACCTGGGTCTCCCACTTCTTCACTGAGTGCTGTGACCAGCAAAGTGTTGGAGAAAAGGTGGCTGGTAGAACCAGCACTGGCCAAATTTCAAAGGAATTTCAGACCTCAAAGTGTGCCTCCTGAGCTCTGTGTCAGACTGCACACACGCACCAGCAGACATGCTCCTACTGTTTCACTTGTGTCTGGATTGCAGCAGAGCTTGGGAGGGAGCAAGGTGCTCCTAGCAAGGTGTCCTTTGGGGGAACTCTGTCATCCTGATAGAAGGTGCTGAATGAATTTAGGCTACTGGATATCGTAGTTGCCCGAGTTGATGAATGTGCCATACATGGGTTTGAATGCAGGTATCTAAGTTCCAGCTAGACCTCACTTTTTGGTATCTAGCTTGTCTCCATGGATCTTAGGCATTTGGAAATCAGACAGGCATGGAAATGCAGATTGATGCTGGCCTGTCACTTTTCAATTTGTGTTCTTGGCTTGTACTGCCTGCATCCTTGCTCCACACCATGCCCACTGCTTTAGAGTGTAATAGCTCTTCCAAAACTACCTTACCATTTGGAAGGCAGGCGTTTTCCTAGTAGGTCAGAAAAAAAGCAGACACTCCTTCTTCAGAAGCTCCGAGCTAGTGATAGGAAAAAGAGGGCTGAGCATCCCCAGCTGACCTTTGGGAACTGGAGATGCTAAGCTTCATGATGAGAACATGCTTGTTCTGCCCCAGTGATACCCAGTTCAGACAGGTTCTACCTACCAGCCCCAGAAATTCGCCTCACTTTGCATTGGATACCACCAGCCAAGCGAGGAGCTTGCATCCAAAAAGCAGAAAGTACTGCGGAGATCAGCTCCAGCCCACATGCCTGCTGTTGGCACCTCCAAAGCTTGCAGGAATAATTAAGCTCTGTTAGACCTCAGAGGACCATCCTTGGGGGATCTCTCATTGGAAGGAGATCTAGGGAAGGGGGGAATGAAAAAGCCAAATCTGCAGGCAGGTGGAGTGTACTCACCCCCTGACACACACACATGCACACTTTGCAGGCACAGGACCGACTGCAGGGCTGGGGTTTGGGGCTTTTGCCCTCGATGGCGTACCGCAACCATTCCTCTTGTGTTAGCTGAGCTCCAGTGAAGTTGGGACTTGTCCGCCATAGGAAGAGCTGGACACTGCAGAGGAGACAGGGAGAGATGGTGGAGACCTGCTGCAGTGGGCACCCTTCAGAGGGGTCAGCTTTCCCTTGACTCCGTAGATCAGCCTTTGATTAAGCAAAACTCTCCAGGAAACCAGGAAAAAAAATGAGTAAAGATCTTGTGTTTTGGCCAAACATCAAAAGAGGAAAAGGACAGGCCGTGGTGGCTGAAGCAACAGCAAACCCAGTGACACCACCAGAGCTGCAGTATGCACGTGAGAACCGAACCCAGCACCAGCAAACAGAAGGGAGAAGGGGCCGTTCTTTTAGTGAGTTCAGAACTAAGTGACTCCTCAGAAAACGCAGAACATTTTCAGTTGCTTTGGCCAGGTCATTGAAAGAAGACTACAAACATGACAACTCACATTTCATGCCTAACATTAACAGTGGAACAGAAACAACAGTGTGATTATCTCAGCAATCCCACTTAAGCCAGACAGACTCCTCACAAAGAAGAGAAAATTCTACAATGAGTGTTTCTAAATATTAGACTAAACCTGAATAATCATAATTTCAAAGGCACTTTTTAGGAGCACGAAGAAGTGGCCGAATTTAGCAGATTCATTATTTGTTTCCAAGTAGCCCTCCAGCACCCACTGGTCTTTAACTGTGAAAGTATATTTTCATTTTCAACATACCATCTAAAATGCCTTCTCACATTATTTTTAAAATAATTTAGTACTGTACAGATTATTATTTTAAAATATGGATATCAATTTTCCACTGTATTATGCAGCTATGTTTTGACATTTTAGTCTTATCCCCAGTTTGTGTCTGAGAACTCCTAATCATACTATTTAATTCAGAGCTACACTTCTCATTCTGCTCAGAAGTATATAGATCTCTAAATATTCAGTAGTTTCATTGGGTATAAAAAATGCTGAACAAATGGATAAAGCCAATTGCCAATAAACACAATGCAAATGTGTACATTAAAATGCAATGAAATTGGATTAATTAAATCCACATTGCATCTGGATTTATATGTAATACAAAACAAAATTAAATGCAACTCAGAAACTTCCTATTACCTAAAAATGGGTCTGACTGAAAGTGTGTTCTTTTACCTGAGTGGGCTCTGGGTTAGGAACCGTGCTAGTAAATAAAAATATCCACAATCTAGATAAGCTAGATTTGACCCACAAATCAAGGTTATGTATTTGGCATTTTGTGTCATTTAAAATCTATGTAAAATTGCATCTCTCTGCTTACAAAACAGATGGTATTAGGCCTTCTTTTTGGCATCGGGTTTTGGTACCTGTCCAAAAAATCTTCTTGACATCCTTTAAATGCAGCTATTTAACCACCTGTCACTTTGCTTTAGATGCCCATTGAATTTCTGACAGGAAAAACATTATTTTGTCTACACATTATTTCATGACACGGGAAACGTAGCACATATACAGCAAAGTTTACACATTGTGTGAAAATCTATTTAAAAAAGGAGGAGAGTTGTTACATGCTACTAAGGCAATTACTCCGTAATTAATGTCATTGATAGGATAAAGCATTCCAGAAACGCAAATATAACAAAACAAACCAAGCTCAAATGCGACGGAGAAGCATTAAGGATGCTCACGCATCCACTTACATTGTTCTTCTGCCCAAGTGAAAGAACCTGCTCTCCAGTCAAATACGGAATTGGCTGATTTTTATGAGCAAACCCTTCCTCCCCAAAAAGCTCCATTAACACAAATGCACTGAATCCAAAAGGTCACAACACTGTAAAATACATCAGTGAATTTCTTATGTTCAAGGTGACAGAAGTACTTAAATACCTTGAGACATCAGACCATTTCTCCTCGCTTATTCCTCACTGAAGGCTTTAGGGTTTCGCCCAAATGTAGTTGCAGGTAGGTGAAATCCATACAATCCTCATCTTATTTTCTTTTATTAAATGAAAATCTAACAAAGCTTAAGTTTAATCACATTTCACGCGGGCTAAATGTTGCAAACAAGGCCGCACTCGTAACCTAGTTGTTCCACTACATGAAGAGATTTGGCAGCAAATGTCAAAAAACTCAGAGGCGAAGCTTGGGTCTTCTAGACGTGAACACGGCAGGGACGGCGCCAGACGGCCAGCTCGTCATCACGGGGAGACGGTAACGGTGCTCAGAGGCATCGCCATTCGTGTTAGGCCTCCTCTTTCTGAATTTTCTCAGCAAATCTGTTCTTTGGGGCAACGTCAACACATGGACTCAAAAATGACAGCTGATAATTTGCAGAGCCAGCCCAGGTCTGTGTCACTAGTCTCTATTTCAAAGTGCCTCGGCGAGCTGGTCTGAGTTTAGGAATCATTTGATGTAGCAGAAAAATGATATTTTATGGTTTGTTAGCAGACCTGTCTTCTCAAAGACCATATATATTGTTACAGCTGGCCAGAAGTTTCGGCACTTGAGGTGAAACCCTATCACTAATGAAGGCGGGGAGAGCCTTGTCCTTAGCATCACCTCCTTAAATCCATACGTAGAGACGCTCCCGATTTTTCAGAGAGCCAAGCAACCCACGGGCCGCCTCCTCCAAGGCGGCGCTCACCATTTTGGAGAAATCCAGCTCCTCAGCAGAGGCGGACGTCGGCGTCGGGCTGCAGGGTGCTTGCTGTGCGAGCCCTGGTCGCGGGCTCTGCGGAGCGGAGATGGCCTCAGCTTATCCCAGCATGAGCGTGCTTTACCCTGCGGTTTTTGATGGATTCCTCCTTGCTTTTGCCTGGGGAGGTGTCCCAGAGCCTGGTTTTCAGAGGTTTATCGGGCCCACATTCCTTCAATCCAACGGTGTAAATACAGACATTTTCTTGCACAGGCTGAATCTACAAGTTTTACCCCAAAGAGGACGAAAAGGTGCGCAGGAGCAAACAGAGAGCACGTTTTCGCTGTGCTGTCTAGGGAAGGTGGCACAGGACGACCGAAGAGGTCCGGGAAGGCGATGCCGACTCCGCCAGCGCCGTGTGGCACGGTACTGCCCCGACCTCTCCCTGTGCCCGGAAACGCTGGCAAGGCTGTACCAGGTTGTCCTCGAGACACCAGGGCAAACCACCCGAGCACAGTGTGGACTGAGACAGAAACGCAGAAACGCAGCTGGTGCGCGGCTACCGCAGGTTTCCTGCGGCACAGATGGACTAGGCTGGTGACCAGCCCAAAGGTGGCCATCGAGTCAAAGGCACCGGTGGGAAAAGAGCCTAAAACCCAGCTCGCAGATCCTCTAACCAACTGAAGGCCTACCTCTCCGCCGAGGCAAGCACGGCCCAGCCTGCGTTTCCTCCTTGGTCACGGAGCATTTGATGGAAATATTCTTCTACATAAGAAATCAGTAAATTCTGTCGGCGTCCTGGGGATTCCCMCACCTTCAACCCATGCAAACGCGATCAGGGCTGCCCGTGCTGCCGGGGCGGCTTGGAGGCCACAATTAGTCCCCTATCCAGTCCTCGGGGAGCCAGAGCTAAAAGTCACTCTACTTTCTCACGTGGGACTTGGTTAGTGAATCAGGTGTCTGTAACTAAGTGCTACAAAAACATGCAAAACAATTTGTCAGGTTCTTATGCCACTTCCATAATGGAAGAAATTAATCCCAGGTGCTCTCCTGCCACGGGCAGGAGTATTACGCCAGAGATGAATTTGGCTTCGTATCTTTAATTTTACTGTGCAGTAGCTCAGAAGAGGTATTGCTTTTGATTTCAAGGATGTCACATACTGTGACCAAGTTTAACAGTTTCTTCAGTATTCTTCCTCCCAAAGTAACGGAGTCATTTTTTATAACCGCACTTCTGAATGAACGTCTCGGAGGCCCGTGCTCTGAAAGTGATGCAATTGAATCATCTTGCCGGTTCATTTTGAGGGGTGAAGCCTAATGCTCCCCCTCCTGTGCCCAGAAAATTAATCTTTTAGAAAGCATCTCTCAGATTCTTCAATGTAGTGGAGAGTGATTTTTATTTCGTAAATGATCTTCTGAGCTTGGAATAGTTGCCTTCTTTCTCTAAACTTATTCAATATTTTGGTGGTGCGAGGGAGCTCCCATACTTACTCTCAGTCTAGTGGAAAGATTGGCGGCTGATCTTGAGAAATTAATTCTTTTTCACCAGTTCTGTGTGGCCGTGCTTTGCCCGAGTGAGGAGAAAAATTATCTATTGTGAGATTTGCCAATTGATCTAGGATTAAATGTCAAAATTCATTTTAGTTCAGTTTCATTGCCACAAATTTTTCTAATGTTTCCAAGCCTAGGTTTCTGCTTTTGCCCAGCATATCATTGCTAGACATTTCGTGGCAGTGTGGGAATTTCCCTAGGCAGCCTGTGAATTGAGATACATGTTCTGTACTTTAATAACATTTTTGCATGTCTTCGTATGCACGAACACACACTACACCCCCACCTGGGAACAGACAGAACCCAAAACGGCATTGCCTTAAGACTCAAGGCTAAAATTATACCCCAGTTTGCTATAAATATTACCCTTTCCTAATGATAGGAAGTTACTTTTTTAAAAACAAAAATGTTAGCAAACCTGGAGATTACCTGTGTCCGAGCTGTTTCAGGGATGTGACCTGGGACAACTCCTGCTTCTTCAGATGGTTTCTCACCACCCTCGCAGGGATAAGGAGCAAGTGAGAAGAGGGGTTTGACACCAGGCTAACATTAGGCATTTACAAGGGCGTTGCCAAAAACCTTTGCGAGCCTAAAACTTAGAACACGAGGAACTGACTCCTCCAGCCTGCGGCAGCCTTCCTCCGTGGTCTCGGCTGCCCGTGGACACACCGGTTGGGATGCGTTACCAGCCGGGTTTTTCATTTCAGCGGTGGAGCTGAAGAATCCAGCAATGCCATGGAGGAGGAGGAGGAGGAGGAGGAGGAGGGGAATTATCATGGGCGCCCCCCCCCCCAAATAACCTCCATCTGAAACAAAACCTCTCAGCTTAGTTTCAGGTTACGTGCTGCTCGCTGCTTCTTGGGAGATTTACATCAGTCAGGAAACGGAGACCCTCTTTCAAAATGAAAACTGAAAACGTGTCATTTCGAAAATGCTGAGGTGAGATGTTATGAACTTTTTCAGACTGTTTCCCCCCCTCCGCTCTCCCTCTTGCGGAAACTATTTGCAGAATTAGTACAAATTAACAAATGCTGTTTTGTTCTTTAATAAGTCCACTTTTCACCAAAACGATACCCCCGTCCCATCAGTCTCCTCGGATGCACCCTGGACACTCCCAGCCCAGCCGCCGGGCCGGGCTGTGGACATCAGTTCTTAGCCCCAGAGATCCTGGTAAAATACCCCAAACTGTAATTACGCTCCTCTTCCTTCCTAGGCTCACCCCTGTTCTTCCCTTTCCCCCTACCTCTGCTCCGAGAGCCCCCTAATGTCCTTTTTCCACAACTCTTCTCGTTCCTGCCTCCCCTTTGCCTTCTGGGCTTGAGCCCAGAAGTTGCAGCTTAGCCARCTTTTCTCCATGGCTGTACAAGACTTCCCCCCCCCCCCAATAAATCAAATCTGGAACTTTAATACAAGCAACAAGTATCACAACACCTGGCAATTCTTTATTTATTTAAAGTTTCCTAGGTTCTGCCGGCCAATTCACAAACTTGAACGACTTCTTCCAAGCTAAGTTTTTTGCTTTAACTAC